>NC_058090.1:2486381-2786381 GCF_014858855.1 Bufo gargarizans | reverse complement strand
CGATGAATGCATAAAGTGGGTTTGCACCCGTGTAAAAATCCTGTGCCGATTGTTGCTCCATTTTTCAGACACAAGACTTCCCATCCCCACCACTAGAGGGAGCTTGGTGTAGACATTGAACTGGATGCTATGATGGCTTCTGGAATGTTACTGTAAGGTTTATGAAACGCTTGAGAAGTATCATGTATTTCTGTGTAGTGGAAAGTATGACTGCTGGAAGAAATGGGTAAAAATACTGACAATTGATGAATGCCAAATAGTGGAACATTTACAACTCTCCACTTAGAAAAGCCTCCAATAAGGCCTCATGCACACGACCGTTGTTGTGTTCTGTTCCGCAAAATGGGGTTCCGTGATCCATTTCAGTGTGTCTTCCTTTTATTTTTGGGGGATCACCAGACATGAAGGAAAGTTAAAAAAAAGTCTAAGTCAAGTTTGCCTTGCAAATGATAGGAAAAAAAACGGACGCGGATGACAGTCTTGTGTGCCTCCGCGTTTTTTCACAGACCCATTGACTTGAATGGGTCCGCAGAAAATCACGAAAAACGGAACAACGGACACAGAATGAAACAACAGTCGTGTGCATGAGGCCTAATGCAGAACCTTCTAAAAGAACATCTTTCCCGCTGTTTCCCTGGACAGTCCATCAAAAATCAGGATTGTTGGCAGATTGAGTTCGTAAATGTTTATCAGCAGTGACTCCTTAAACGACTTGAGCTTTACATACCAAGTGCAAAACTAGATATTATGTCAGTGGATACTCCTGCCATGTCTGAAGGCTGGGAAAAGCTTTTGGGGCTGTATTGTTAACACCGAAATTAACTTATTTTTCTAAATTTGTACCAAAAAATAATTATAGAATTTACACAGTACTTCTCCAAAACTATTTCTTCTGCGTAAACTAGGCCTCAGTCAGGCTACTTTCACACTAGCGTTCGTCGGTCCGCTCGTGAGCTCCGTTTGAAGGGGCTCACGAGCGGACCCGAACGCAGCCGTCCAGCCCTGATGCAGTCTGAATGGAGCGGATCCGCTCAGACTGCATCAGTCTGGCGGCGTTCAGCCTCCGCTCCGCACGGACAGGCGGACAGCTGAACGCTGCTTGCAGCGTTCGGGTGTCCGCCTGGCCGTGCGGAGGCGTGCGCATCCGTCCAGACTTACAATGTAAGTCAATGGGAACGGATCCGCTTGAAGATGTCACCATATGGCTCAATCTTCAAGCGGATCCGTCCCCCATTGACTTTACATTGAAAGTCTGAACGGATCCGCGCAGGCTACTTGCGCACTTGCGAAATTTTTTAAAGTTATTAATGCAGACGGATCCGTACTGAACGGAGCCACCGTCTGCATTAATATGATCGGATCCGTTCAGAACGGATCCGATCAAGCGCAAGTGTGAAAGTAGCCTCAGGTCAGTGAAAAAATGAGAAAGAAGTGAGATGAAATGGGGTAGGTCGTGAAAGGTAGAGCAAAAAACAAAGCAAAACTGGTAATTTGGGTCAAAACAGGTGTAAGTAAACCAGACAGAGAGGTTGGGCACATTCTGCCGCCATTGTCATGTAATTATATGCTTACGGTTTTCATGAGCAGGTGGCCGCCACATTTGCATGTTACAGGTAGTTTGTGGCCCAATTATTCTCCGTTATGAGGCCGCATTCCTTTTTGTATCCATGTTGCTTCCACAGATACTCCCCTCAGAGATCAATTGGCACTTGGGAGTAAGGCTTGGTTTAGAAGTGCCAACTGCAGGGACTCGTGTCTCCAGGAGGTTGTGTGTTCAGCTTTGAGGTCTTTTAATAAAAGTCATCATGGGGAAACTTGCCGTGTGTGACTGAAATGAGAACTTCTGAAGACCAAGAAGCTGTCTCAATCTAATATGCCACACATATGGGCTCTGTAAAGGCTGTATTTAGGGGGATCTGGGGATGGTGCTGTTATGGGGAGGGGGGGCATCTGGGGATGGTGCTGTTATGGGGAGGGGGGGGGCATCTGGGGATGGTGCTGTTATGGGGAGGGGGGGGCATCTGGGGATGGTGCTGTTATGGGGAGGGGGGGGCATCTGGGGATGGTGCTGTTATGGGGAGGGGGGGGGGCATCTGGGGATGGTGCTGTTATGGGGAGGGGGGGGCATCTGGGGATGGTGCTGTTATGGGGAGGTGGGGGGCATCTGGGGATGGTGCTGTTATGGGGAGGTGGGGGGCATCTGGGGATGGTGCTGTTATGGGGAGGTGGGGGGCATCTGGGGATGGTGCTGTTATGGGGAGGTGGGGGGCATCTGGGGATGGTGCTGTTATGGGGAGGTGGGGGGCATCTGGGGATGGTGCTGTTATGGGGAGGTGGGGGGCATCTGGGGATGGCGCTGTTATGGGGAGGGGGGGGCATCTGGGGATGGCGCTGTTATGGGGAGGGGGGGCCATCTGGGGATGGCGCTGTTATGGGGAGGGGGGGCATCTGGGGATGGCGCTGTTATGGGGAGGGGGGGCATCTGGGGATGGCGCTGTTATGGGGAGGGGGGGCATCTGGGGATGGCGCTGTTATGGGGAGGGGGGGCATCTGGGGATGGCGCTGTTATGGGGGGGCATCTGGGGATGGCGCTGTTATGGGGAGGGGGGGCATCTGGGGATGGCGCTGTTATGGGGAGGGGGGGCATCTGGGGATGGCGCTGTTATGGGGACTGGGGGCATCTGGTGATGGCGCTGTTATGGGGAGGGGGGGGGCATCTGGGGATGGCGCTGTTATGGGGAGGGGGGGGCATCTGGGGATGGCGATGTTATGGGGAGGGCGCTGTTTTGGGGAGGGGGGGCATAAGATGCTATATGTGTCATCCACAGATCCTCTTCCCTATAGCAGTGCCATACACAGATCCCCCTCCCCATAACGGCACCGCTGCTCACAGCAGACTATTCTGGCAGTAACTTTTTTACTCAGAGCATCTTTATTACCTTACAATGAAGCTCAGGTAACGGGCAGAGCGGGCGGCGGCGTAACATCGCTCACTCACGTGATGCACCTGCTCTGCCCACTTTATGAATAAAGGAGGCGGAGCAGGCGTGTCATGTGAGTAAGTATCTGGAGGTGGTTATGTTGAAATCCAACATTTTCAATCCTTCTTTCACCCCGATATCTGCAGTTGGTGGAGTAAATACATCGAACATACACATTGGACGGTCAATTTATGTAATGAGTATCGTCACCTTAAAGCCTGAAACTTTTGATATCCGTGACAATTCAAAGGTTTGAATGTCTTGCTGAAACGAGGAGCAATAAATGCAGACACGGAGGCTCAATAGAAAACCTCTGCTCCTGTCTCTAGCAGTGAGGACAGGAGAAGTACGGTAGTCCTCTGTGCTTGTGACTTGCCTCTCCCTTTTAGTGATTGGTGCCCCTCAGTACTCGGACCCCTACTGATCAGAACCTTTGTCACTATTGGGGCTCATGCACAGGACCGTATGTATTTTGTTGGCCGCAAAACACTGATCTGCAAAAAATCCGTATTGCATCCAGTGTTTTATTTTTTTTTTTTTCTGAAACATTGTAAAAATGCCGGTGCTTGTCGGAAAAAAACAGACAAGAATAGGATATGTTCTATATTTTTTTTATTTTTTTTTGTGGAACGGACCATCGGTTACCTGATGAACTAGCAAAACACTCGTTCATCGGCTAAGGCCTGTTAAACACTTGCATTGCTCATTCTGGTTTTGAGATCCTCGCCTCACCTTTCCAAGAAATAGCCTAAACAATTATCAAAAAAGTATGTACCCCATAATACCAATAAAAACTACAGGTCACCCTGCAAAAACCCTCTTACAGTTCTGTAGATGGAAAATATATAGTTCTCATAATATGGTGACACAAAAGTAATATTTTTTTATTCGCAGGATTAGGTCAACTTCCTTTTATTCTACCCTTCACTTCGTTTTGTGGTACATTATTTGACTCTTCCACGAGAAAGGGCTATTTGTTAATTCCGAATTCATAGAAAAAAGTGTTATTTTATTTTTTATTTTTATTTTTTTTCCAAAATTTTTTGGGGAGGTTTCTTTTTCATTTCAGCGTACATTTGCCTTTAAAAATTTAATGCAAAATATTGTCCAACTATAGAAGTCAAGACAAATGATAAGAATGCCAAAATAGATAAGTAATCCGTTATCAGTTTACTGCTGCTGTGAATGAAAGATGTATGAGGATTATCTTTCAGGTAACATCATTGATGCAGACCTGGGATATGAGTGACCGCTCTATTCTCCTGATAGGCCTGGATAAGGAGGTCCACAGAAAAGCATTGGTTTGTGTGATGCTCCAATTGAGTTGCTACAGGAGGGATATCCATGGCCGCAGTGGTGGTCTGACTGAGCGAGTGAGAGGAAGTTGAAGAATCAAGACAGGAAGTAGAATTCATGGAGTGACTTTTTAAAATGATATCCAGGAATCCATACACCCGTTTATTAAAAATACTTACAATATTTACGTATAGGTTGTTGAATATGGCTAAAAACAAGCCCTTACAGCTACGTCAACAGAAAATAAGTTATGGCTTTTTGGTAGGTGGACAGGTGAACAACTAAAATATTTTTGCCAAAAATTGTCTTGAAGTATAACTGATTAAAGCCAGGGGGCTATTGTTACTGGCTAGTGACAGCAGGCGGGAATAGCCTCAGGGAGAGGGCAGTGGCGGCCATCTTAACTGAATAGTGAAATTGCAGTTTTATGCAGATTGGTTGCTAAGGGCGGAATCTTATTAAATATGGGGCAAGTCAGTCTAATAGTAACTGATTCTGGAATATCATGTTATTAGTAACTACATATATGAAAACTGAAATTGGGTCTAAGTGTGACAGTTATCCTTTAAGTTTCAGTCTGTGCGCTGCTCACCTTGAAACAGTCATCAAGCATCTGGTGACAGATCTTGTCATGGATTGGCTCCATGGCTGAATGTCTGTGGCTCCTTAATACCCAGAAAGTCTGAGTGTTAATACGGCACGTATTAACACTCAGACTTTGTGGGTATTAAGGAGCCACAGACATTCAGCCCCAGTGCAAATACCAAGTGTCCACATGTCAGTCTGACTGATGGTTCATGAGCCTTTCCATAGTAGTCACACAAGCTGTAAAAAGATCTGTCAACATCAGGTAACCTGCTTGATGCTCGTTTTCTGCCTATAAAAAATAACAACAAGATGTTAATGATATAAAGATATTAGATGATTGTGTAGCCAAAGTTCATCGACCATGGAGCTTCCCTAAAGTTAGAGCTTCCACTCAGAGAGCTTTTATATCCCTTCGGGTCACCTGGATTTCATAGAGGAGCCCCCCCAACTGAGAGTGAGTCAGGCCATCCTTAGGTTGGATGATGTCATGTGCAGCACCCTCTATTGACACCCCATCCTTATGGTGTACCGTACAGTGTCCTAATAGCATTGGTGTATAACGTGCAGCTGCGCATCGGCTCTAAATTTAGGATTGGGGATGAAAGCTTCAGGGCCCATGGCACACCTTTCAGAAGTGATGTCATGCACCCCTAAGACTGGCAATACCCTATGCATGGATCCTTAGGAAACAGGTGCAGAAGATCCACATAAATGTCCGTGTAGATTAATGTGTATTTCTGCATCCAAACCATACCAAAAACCGCAATTTCTAAAGTGTTTTTTGGTGCGGATTTGATGCAGTTTTGACACAGATCTTGCCCTTCCTTTCTTCCTTTGAAAAGGGTGAAATTCACCGCTAAAACCGCAAACATAATTGACATGATGTGGATTTGGTCAGTTTCCAGGCAGAAAAAAAATGTGCAAAGTTTACATAAGTGGTCTAATCTCATACTTTGCTGGTAGTATGCTATGTCGCGGCTTTTCCACTTTGGAGTATGGGCCGAAAATGCCCTTAATCTGCTACATGGGCATGTCATTTTAAAGGGCATCTGACACTGGCTAACCTGTTACATGTGCGCTTGGCAGCTGAAGGCAACTGTGTTGGTCCCATGTTCATATTTGCCTGCATTGCTGAGGAAAATGATGTTTTAATATATGCAAATGAGCCTCTAGGAGCAACGGGGGCGTTGCTGTTACACCTAGAGACTGCTGTGCCCTCTGCACTTTGACAGGGTCGTCTGTAATGATGTTTCACTGCCTGGACAAACTGCAGAGGGGGCAGCAGTTACAGAGAGCTGAGCTTCTATGTGTAATGGCAACGCCCCCATTGCTCCCAGTGGTTCATTTGCATTAATTATGCCTTCAGCTGCCAAGCGAACATGTAACAGGTCAGCCAGCTACATGGGTACAAAACTGCTGATAGATGCCCTTTAAAGTCGCTGAGTTTTTTCCCCAAAAACCTCTGGCATGTCAACGACACATCCAACATTTTAATTGGTGGTCTGATTGCTGAGACCCTCACAATCACTGGAACGAGGAGAGACGCTGCAGGAGACGCAGGGAAGTCTATGGGCCTCTTAGTTCTGTCTTGAGCAGTGAGGAAAGATGGTGCGATACACAAGCAGTTCTCGTCTATTTCTTGGAATCGGTAGGGATCTCGGCAATCACACCCCCGTCAATGAAAACTTTTGATATGTCTCTGACAAGTGGACAGGCAATTGTTGAGGTTGATCTAGTGGAAGCAGGAAAAATGGACACGTATAAGGCTATGAGTGACTTTGACGAGCAAAATTTTGATATCTTGACGACTGGGTCATGGCATCACCAACACGGCAGGGTTCCTCCCAGTATGCAGTGGATAATAACTACTAAAAGTGGCCCAAGAAAGGACAACTGACACCCAAGGCTTTTTGATGCATGTGGGCAAGGATCTGCTGCTATTGTCTTGGAGCCAAATACCCGAGGACAACTTCAGAGGTCTTTAGTGGTCAGAGCTATTCTGGCAAGGTGAACCTGCACAAAATAAGGCAGGTGGTTATAAAGTTAGGGCTGATCGGTGTATTCTCCAAGCATAAAGGACATTTCTCACCTGTTGATAAGTCTTGTTCTACTTGGCAGGTGTTATTTAAAAACGATTAATCCCCATGACGCCCACAATGCTGCAGGGCCTGAAACCTGCAGCACGGAACTAGTTTAGCTGGTTAGTCTCATCGGCCCGGTGTGTGAGGATGACCCTAGGAATCTGAAGAACTCAACCATTTCAGCTCACGCATGAAGTTGACTGCTCGTAATGATTCAGTTTTGGCTCCTTCGTTCTAGGCATCAGTGGGAGTCCCAGCCGTCGGACCCTCCCTGAACAGATGGCGATGTCCTTTCCTAGTGATCTGTCCTAAATGTTATATCACCTGCTCAAAAGGGTATTCCGGTCCTTCTCCCTCCCCCTTTTATTGATGGCCTATCTTAAGGATAGGCCTTCAATATCTGATTGGTGGGGTCCAGCACCCTGCTGAGTAGCTGTTCTGCAGCACTGTCTATTGTGTGTAGTGGATGGCGCTGGTTACTGCAGCAATGCTCCCTTTAAAGGGAGTCTTTCACGCCGATTGACCCTATTAACACACTTATGTCCACGGCATCCCCCCTATTAAAACTGTTCTTACCGTTAGTTCCCTGCTAGCATCATTCATCCAAAAAACACTTATTCCGTATGCAAATGAGGCTGTGAAGGTGCCCAGGGGCGGCCTTACAACGGCCGGTGCCCAGGCCCCTGGGTCATTTTCATACCAATTCACTCCCTCTCCTCCGCGTCTGCCCGCCTATGGTCTCTTCTCTATCTTTCCTCCTACTGTCCGTAATCCCGTGCATGCGCCGATGACCGCGATATCGGCGCGTGCGCATTGAATGACCACAGTCTGGCCAGGGCATCACAGTTTACTGTGCGCATGCGCATGCACCGGCCTAACTTACGTTCTTGCTGTGATCACAGCATCACGGCAAGAACGCAAGTTAGGCCCGGTCAAGCGCATGCGCACAGTAAACTGTGATGCCCCGGCCAGACTGTGGTCATACAATGCGCACGCGCCGATATCGCGGTCATCGGCGCAAGCGCGGGATTACGGACAGTAGGAGGAAAGATAGAGAAGAGACCATGGGCGGGCAGATGCGGAGGAGGGGGAGTGATCCGGTATGAAAATGACCCAGGGGCCTGGGCACCGGCCGTTGTAAGGCCGCCCCTGGGCACCTTCACAGCCTAATTTGCATACGGAATAAGTGTTTTTTGGATGAATGATGCTAGCAGGGAACTAACGGTAAGAACAGTTTTAATAGGGGGGATGCCGTGGACATAAGTGTGTTAATAGGGTCAATCGGCGTGTAAGACTCCCTTTAAGCTGACCCTGTTAATCACATATTCATGGTCTATCCTAAAGGACTGGGATACCATTTTAATCACTTGCCTACCGCCGCACGACTTTCTACTTCGGGTTACAGATAAGAGCCTACCGCCGCGAAGTATAAAAGTGTCGGGTTACATTGCGATCTGCCGTGGCCCGTGATTAGACAACTGCAGTCACAGGGAGATGTGCCGTGGCCAGCAGGAGCGGTGTGGTTGTAATACACTCTTGTAGCACTCTGCTACAAGAGTGTATTACATTGAAGTTGAAAGATGGCAGGGGACGCTTCTTCTTATGTAAGCGCTCCACCTGCTGGCTTTAAAATTAAATGGCAGCCTGGGAATTAACTTCTTCCTGCCATGACTGGCAGAAAGGGGCTACCGTAATTCACTTCAAGTAAATAAATAAAAATGAATTTAAAAAAATGTAAAAGGTATAGCAATAGTTACTAGTAATAGCAATAGTAATTAGACTATGTACACACCCATACAAACATCTCGTCCCTTTTTCGTTCATAAAAAAATTATATTATATTTATTAGTTTTAGCAATAGTATAGTGGAATTTGTGTGTAAAATATACAAACATACACACATTAGTTTATTTTAAAAATCCTAAGTATTTGTTTTAGCTATAACTTGTATAGCAGGTTTGTGTTTTTTCTGCGTAAAATATACAAACGCACGCAAAAGAACAACAAAACATAATGTCCAGATTTCCCCAAGATGAATACCTTAGGCATAGAACGTAAAAAAAAAAAGTCACTTTGAAGGGGCGTGTACCGTTTTGGCGCTGTATAAAAGTTTGCATGACACTATTATGGGGGGATCTTTGGATGGCATTATGATGGTGGGGGGGGATCTTTGGATGGCATTATGATGGTGGGGGGGGGGGGATCTTTGGATGGCATTATGATGGTGGGGGGGGGGGATCTTTGGATAGCATTATGATGGTGGGGGGGGATCTTTGGATAGCATTATGATGGTGGGGGGGGATCTGTGGATGGCATTATGATGGTGGGGGGGGATCTGTGGATGGCATTATGATGGTGGGGGGGGGGGGGATCTGTGGATGGCATTATGATGGTGGGGGGGGGGATCTGTGGATGGCATTATGATGGTGGGGGGGGGGGGATCTGTGGATGGCATTATGATGGTGGGGGGGGGGGGATCTGTGGATGGCATTATGATGGTGGGGGGGGATCTGTGGATGGCATTATGATGGTGGGGGGGGGATCTGTGGATGGCATTATGATGGTGGGGGGGGATCTGTGGATGGCATTATGATGGTGGGGGGGGGGGATCTGTGGATGGCATTATGATGGTGGGGGGGGGGATCTGTGGATGGCATTATGATGGTGGGGGGGGGGGGATCTGTGGATGGCATTATGATGGTGGTGGGGGGATCTGTGGATGGCATTATGATGGTGGGGGGGGATCTGTGGATGGCATTATGATGGGGGGGGGGGAGATCTGTGGATGGCACTGCTATATGCGTCATCCACAGATCCTTAAAGAGGGTCTGTAGTAGGCGGGGAGAGTGGAGTTACAGCTGCCTGCTAGTGCTTACTACAGGAGCGTGACGTGTACTGGTAAGTACGGTACACAGGGGGAGCGCAGTTTATATCTGATGATTAACACTACGTATACAGTACATACTGAGCGGCGGGGCCAGAGTACAGTGCCTGTACGGCCCCGGCTACTACAGACCCTCCTCACTAATACATCACAGTCTGCAATGTAAATTGCCAGCATTCGCCCCATAAGACGCAGGGGCACTTTTCCCCTGCGTCTTATGTGGCGAAAAATTATATATATAAAATCATCTAATGGCACAAAAGAAAGGTCTACGCTAAGGTGTCCCGAGAAAAATATCAAATAAATGTAGGCTGGCTCAGAAATGTAATAACTTATTTGCAGTTAGATATACGCATTGCTACAACAGAAAAACTGGCCTGCTAAGGAAGGGTATAAACATGTATATTTTTGCAGTTTCTTAGGATATTGTGTATACAGCTCCTATGCAGAACGATGTGGTTTGATTTCAGACCACAAACAAACCCTTAATAATCTGACCCTGTGTTCATATGCCCATTTATCAGTACCCTTCATGTTAACATGCATTCTGTGTAGGCTACAGAAAGCATGGGAGAGACAGAGATTGTAGTCTGTAACCATGGAGACACATAAGTCTGCATATGAGCTGTAGACACAAAGTAGATTTTTAGTTATTTTTTATTGTTGTAGATTAAAGGGTATATCTACATTTTTTTTTTTTTTTTTTTTTTTTTTTTAATTCATGTTTTTGTGCCCACTATTTCAGGCACGGACCTTTTCGGTTATCCCTGGGGGAAGCCTTTTCTGGCCAGACACTTGCGTTGCAGCATTGTCGTTCGAGTGATGACCGTCTGTTTATAGATGGACCTGGTCCACCCAAGGAGTGGTCCCTACCTCTCTCTGACCGGGATGTCCTCTTAAGACAACCCCTCGAAGAGCCTTGAGACGGGATATGGATAGCCACAAATAGGTGACACGACAGCACTTCTGCATACTATTTCCCCGGGACCACTGCCTTAATAACTCACTACTTGTTGGATCTCACAAGGACCGGTACCTTTCTCTTAAGCAGGACTGGATACGTGTTTGCACGCAATGTACTGAGTTATTGGTCTGTGTAAATGCCTCTTCTCTGTCGGGGCTAGTTGTGCGTGTGGACCCCTCGGGATGAGACTGCTCCGTGATTAATGTGTTTATTGCTTCCCTCCGTTCTGCAGATCTAAACATGGCGAGATGTCTCTTTGGCTTCAGTTTTATTTATATTGACCTTTAATCCTAGTGATTCCTATCGTGCATAACAAAGATCAAGGGTACTTGTCTTTCTACGCACAACTGAACGAACATCTGTGCAAACAGTCTTCTATTAATGTCCTTCCAAGGCTTTCATATTAAAACTTGTGTTTTAGAAGTGTCGGGAGGGGGAGACGAGTATTTAATTTCCCCTTAAAGCCCCCCACGCACACTTCCACTGATCATCCCAGACAGGGTTCAGTCAAGCAGAAAGGGACACTACCATTTTGGGGGACGGGGTGCAGGGGATTTGCTCCTGAGGGTTCTTTTTCAGACCCAGAATGCAGCTGGAGGAAAAAAAAAACGCCACAAATACAATCTGCAAAGTCGCAATCTAGCTTGAATTGGGGCATTTACTGTAACCCTTGTAGTCCGTACAGCCAGCATCTCCCTGCGGTTATGGCTGCTGTAACTCTTACCTAACCCCGTTCTGCAGTCTCTCCGCTTCTTCAGTGGGCATGGCCGCCCGCATAGTGCTGCTCCTGATACGCCACAATAGGCTTCGGCCTTCTCCTTGTTTGTAATGCCTCTGTCTTCTCGTAGGGAACGTGCTTTTTCTGGCTCTTTAAGGCTATGTACACCTTCAGAGGCACTTTTTTCTGATGGCATTTTACTCATTTTTGGCCAAAAATCATATTTTCATTTGGCCTTTAATAAAAATATTGAGCCATTCTGTCAAAGGGTTAACTGTGTAACTAGTACTTCAACTTTTAGGGTCCATTCAGACGTCCGTAGTGCATTGCGGATCCGCAATACACCCGGCCGGCACCCCCATAGCAATTGCGGACAAGAATAGGACATGACAGTGTGCTCTCCGCATCCATTCCGTCCCCATAGAGAATAAATGGGTCCGCACCCGTTCCGCAATTTGCGGAACGGATGCGAACCCATTATACAGACGTGTGAATGGAGCCTTACTTTGTGCAGCCATCTAATAAACCTCATCTCTAAACTACTGAGAGTCAGAAATACATATTTAAGCCACAAATACATTCTTATCAGTTAGATAAGAACTGAGCTATAAACTGTTTATAATGTCAGGGAGCAGAGATAAGGAGCCGGTCTGCTCCCCAAATGACGAAAAAGACAGAAGATCCACAGGCTGCTACTACAGTATCTCAGCTCTGTACAGAAAAAAGGACTTCATATTTTTAATTAAGACCAATTGAAAAATTTCTCAAAATGAGTACAACGCAATAATAATTTACAATTGGCCCCCCCTCCCCCACAAAGGTGTACATGGCCTTTAAAGGTCCAGCTCTTGGGCATTCTAGTCTTGCCAGCCTGTGGGTGGCCTTACCAGGGTATTCAAACCACCTTTACTTGTGGGGAGTGCCTGAGCAATAGGTACCCTAGATAGCTAGTTCATGCTATTTTCTGACTCTACCTCTGTCTCACTGTATTGACCCTGTGCTACCTGCCTGCCCCAACCTTAGGCCTATTAACCACCTTGAACAAACTCTGCCTGCCCTGATCTTGGCCTCTCCATTGACCACAATTTTGCCTGCCCCCTTTGTTGCCACACATCGGTGCAACTTGAACCACCAGGGACAACTGTCGCTGAACAGAGACTACTCCAAGAGGTAGCTGCCCAGGGGTTTCCCTCCAGTGGAGATGGGGTGGCCAGACGTCCAGTTTTCTGGCTTCCTATCCTCCGTCTGACGCAGGGATGTCCTCCTTTTCTGTGGCTCCACACTTGGACAGCAGTATTGCGATGTCTGGCCGTGAGCTGCAGCAACAAATTGACTGACCTGAGGCTTTTCTCCTCCCCCCACCCCCAGTCCCTAGAGCCAGTGGACATGGCTCTCTCTGACAGACGAGAGAGAGAGAGAGAGAGAGAGAATCTCCATACAGCCTTAAAACGGATCTAGGATCCAAAACGTGCTTTGCTCATCCCCAATTATAATGGTACTAGGTGGACTGCCCATAGGGTGACACCCTGCAGGGAAACTTGTGTAGCGCTGTGTCCTGATTAAACGCTGCGCATGCTAAGTGCAAAACTGGTGACACACACATGGACACAGCGCACTCACACAGGGATTTTATTATTATAGATGGAGGGGGGGGGAAGGGGGTGAAAGGGGATGTTATCTCCCTCTGTATCAGTCGTGGAGCATACCTGCTCTTTCACTGTCATATATGACTTGGGAGGCTGCCCTCTTAGATGTTGTAGCCAATATATATATAATTTCTCCCATATACAAATGTTCTGCTATTGAAAAAAATAGATTAGATACTCTACATCTGTAGTGACAATAAACGTAATACATTATCAGTCACAGTAAGCACTATAAAACGACAATTGTTTTTATTTTTTAGTTATCTTACCTGCAAAAAAAATTAAAAGAATTTAATCAAACATGGTACCGATGAGAACTACAAATTGTCCCGCAAAAAACAAGCCCTCACACAAAATGCTATGGGTCTTAGAATGTGGCCACACAAAAAAATAATTGTGTTTTATTTTTTTACACTAAACAATTTAAATTTGTTATAGTCATAATCGTACTAACCCCGAAGAATAAAAGTTTACATGTTAAAACACAGGTAATGCTGTAAAACAGATTCCCCAAAACAATGTTGAAATTGCAGTTTTCTTTAACCACTTCAACCCCGCTAGCTGAAACACCCTTACGCTGGGTTCACACCTGAGCGTTCTGAAACGAGCGCTCTGTATGCGCGATTGTACGGGCATTTACAATCGCGCATACAGAGACTGGCGTTCACACATTGTCGCGCGTTCCCGAATTTCTATGTGCGGGAACGCGCGACAAACGCCCAAAAAAAAGCTCAAGCACTTTTTTGAGCGTCGGGCGTTTTACAGCGCGATCGTACGCGCTGTAAAACGCCCAGGTGAGAACCATTCCCATAGGGAATCATTGGTTCTTGCCTGTTGTGCGTTTTACAGCGCGTAGGAACGCGCTGTAAAACGCTCAGGTCTGAACCCAGGGTTAATGACCAGGCCACTGTTTACACTTTTGCACTACACTACTTTCACCGTTTATTGCTCGGTCATGCAACTTGCCACCCAAATGAATTTGACCTCCTTTTCTTCTCACTAATAGAGCTTTCCTTTGGTGGTATTTCATTGCTGCTGACATTTTTACTTTTTTTGTTATTAATCGAAATTTAACGATTTTTTTTTGCCAAAAATTAAATTTTTCAAATTTTGCATAAAAAACGACATCCATATATAAATTTTTAGCTAAATTTATTGTTCTAAATGTCTGATAAAAAAAAAAATGTTTGGGCAAAAAAAAAAATGGTTTGGGTAAAAGTTATAGCGTTTACAAACTATGGTACAAAAATGTGAATTTCCGCTTTTTGAAGCAGCTCTGACTTTCTGAGCACCTGTCATGTTTCCTGAGGTTCTACAATGCCCAGACAGTACAAATGACCCAATTTCGGAAAGTAGACACCCTAAGATATTCGCTGATGGGCATAGTGAGTTCATAGAACTTTTTAGTTTTTGTCACAAGTTAGCGGAAAATTTATTATAGTGTATATATATTTTTTTTTTCTTACAAAGTCTCATTCCACTAACTTGTGACAAAAAATAAAAACTTCCATGAACTCACTAAGCCCATCACAAAATACCTTGGGGTGTCTTCTTTCCAAAATGGGGTCACTTGTGGGGTAGTTATACTGCCCTGGCATTTTAGGGGATTTCACAGGCCATTTTTTTTTACACATTTTGATTGCAAACTACTTCTCACACATATGGGCCCCTAAAATAAAAAATCATTTTCCGCTAACTTGTGACAAAAAATAAAAAATTCTAGGAACTCTCAATGCCCCTCACGGAATACCTTGGGGTGTATTCTTTCCAAAATGGGGTCACCTGTGGGGTAGTTATGCTGCCCTGGAATTTTAGGGGCCCATATGCGTGAGAAGTAGTTTGTAATCAAAATCTGTAAAAAATAAATAAAATGGCCTGTGAAATCCGAAAGGTGCTCTTTGGAATGTGTGCCCCTTTGCCCACCTTGGCTGCAAAAAAGTGTGACACATCTGGTATCTCCGTACTCAGGAGAAGTTGGGGAATGTGTTTTGGGGTGTCATTTTACATATACCCATGCTGGGTGAGAGAAATATTTCGGCAAAAGACAACTTTTCCCTTTTTATTATTTTTTTTTTTTTTATACAAAGTTGGCACTTGACCAAGATTTCTCTCACCCAGCATGGGGGTATATATATATAATGACACCCCAAAACACATTCCCCAACTTCTCCTGAGTATGGCGATACCACATGTGTGACACTTTTTTGCAGCCTAGATGCGCAAAGGTGCCCAAATTCCTTTTAGGAGGGCATTTTTAGACATTTGGATTCCAGACTTCTTCTCACGCTTTAGGGCCCCTAAAAAGCCAGGGCAGTATAAATACCCCACATGTGACCCCACTTTGGAAAGAAGACACCCCAAGGTATTTAATGAGGTGCCTGGCGAGTTCATAGAATTATTATTATTTTATTATTTTATTATTTTATTATTTTATTATTTTATTATTTTATTATTTTATTATTTTATTATTTTATTATTTTATTATTTTATTATTTTATTATTTTATTATTTTATTATTTTTATTATTATATTTTTTTTTGGCATAAGTTAGCGGAAATTGTTTTTTTTTTTTTTTTTTTTTTTTCTCAAAGTCTCACTTTTCGCTAACTTGGGACAAAAATTTAAATCTTTCATGGACTCAATATGCCCCTCAGCGAATACCTTGGGGTGTCTTCTTTCCAAAATGGGGTCATTTGTGGGGTGTTTGTACTGCCCTGGCATTTGAGGGTCTCCGCAATCATTACATGTATGGCCAGCATTAGGAGTTTCTGCTTTTCTCCTTATATTGAGCATACAGGTAATGAGTTTTTTTTTTTTTTTTTCCGTTCAGCCTCTGGGCTGAAAGAAAATGAACGGCACAGATTTCTTCATTCGCATCGATCAATGTGGATGAAAAAATCTCTGCCCAAAAAAAAGTGGGGAAAGGCGTCTGCCAGGACATAGGAGCTCCGCCCAACACCCATACCCACTTAGCTCGTATGCCCTGGCAAACCCGATTTCTCCATTCACATCAATCGATGTGGATGAATAAATCATTGCCGGGACTTCCATCAGTGCTGCAGCTAGTCGATCGGTTGGTCCACCTGGAAGGTAAAAAAAAACAAAACAAAAAAGAAAAAACCAGGCCGCAACGCAATAATTTTAGTAACTTTTTATAATAACTTTTGAACAGAACATATAAACTTTAACTTTTTGAACTGAACGTTAACCTTTTTGCTTACTGGTGATTATTTTATTTTCCTTTTTTTTTTTTTTTTTTTTTTTTTTACCTTTTTATAGGACAAACCTCTCCTTCCCCATGGGACAATGTGCAAAGCGCAAATCGCCCAAAGATGTGGCGAAGTGCGTTATGCACTTTGTCCCAGGTGAAAGGAGAGGTTTGCAGCTGCTCTGTGTGAATGGGCCTTAATAGCCCTGTGTGCCTGTCCTGGTGAGATGTGATCCCTATGCTAGGTGTACCTGTGTGTGTGGTATTTCCGGAAACACTCCCCCTAAGCATAGGGCAGGGTGGTCAGGGCAGTCAGGACAGAAATAGCGGGTGTCACGCCTTATTCCACTCCTGCTACAGACACGACATCTTTTTCGGGGTGACGGTTGGGTTGAGGTACCGGCAATGACATTGGGGGAATGTCGCTCGGATGGGGCCACGGAACCTCCTGGATACAGGAGGTTCTCGATGATCTCTTCCTGAAATTTGAGGAAGGATCCTGTTCTCCCAGCCTTACTGTAGAGAACAAAACTATTATACAGAGCCAATTGAATTAAATATACAGACACCTTCTTATACCAGCGTCTGGTTCTGCGGGAAACTAAATATGGACACAACATCTGGTCATTGAAGTCCACCTCTCCCATGTGAAGGTTATAGTCGTGGACTGAGAGGGGCTTTTCAATGACATGAATTGCTCGCTCAATTTGGATTGTCGTGTCTGCGTGAATGGAGGAGAGCATGTAAACGTCACGCTTGTCTCTCCATTTCACCGCGAGCAGTTCTTCGTTACACAAGGCAGCCCTCTCCCCCCTTGCAAGACGGGTGGTAACGAGCCGTTGGGGGAAGCCCGCGCGACTAGTTCGCGCGGTGCCACAGCAGCCAATCTGTTCTAGAAACAAATGCCTGAAGAGGGCAACACATGTGTAGAAATTGTCCACATAAAGATGGTTCCCCTTGCCAAATAAGGGTGACGCCAAGTCCCAGACTGTCTTTCCACTGCTCCCCAGGTAGTCGGGGCAACCGACCGGCTCCAGGGTCTGATCTTTTCCCTCATAGATCCGAAATTTGTGGGTATAGCCTGTGGCCCTTTCACAGAGCTTATACAATTTGACCCCATACCGGGCACGCTTGCTTGGGATGTATTGTTTGAAGCAAAGGCGCCCGGTAAAATGTATTGGGGACTCGTCTACGCAGATGTTTTGCTCTGGGGTATACAAATCTGCAAATTTCAGGTTGAAGTGGTCTATGAGGGGCCGAATTTTGTGGAGCCGGTCAAAAGCTGTGTGGCCTCTGGGACGGGAGGTGGTGTTGTCGCTAAAGTGCAGGAAACGCAGGATGGCCTCAAATCGTGCCCTGGACATGGCAGCAGAGAACATGGGCATGTGATGAATTGGGTTCATGGACCAATATGACCGCAATTCATGCTTTTTGGTTAGACCCATGTTGAGGAGAAGGCCCAGAAAAGTTTTAAGTTCGGAAACTTGGACTGGTTTCCACCGGAAAGGCTGGGCATAATAGCTTCCCGGGTTGGCAGTTATAAATTGTGTGGCATACCGGTTTGTTTCTGCCACGACTATGTCCAAGAGCTCCGCAGTCAAGAACAGCTAAAAAAAAATCCCAAGGCCGAACCGATCTGAGCTGTCTCAACCCGAACTCCAGACTGGGCGGTGAAAGGGGAAACGAATGGTGCGGCTGAAGTTGGGGACTGCCAATCAGGGTTTGCCAGCACCTCAGGGATTCTAGGGGGTCTACAGGCCTGTCTGTGCGGGGTAACTACTGCACGTGCCACCGTACCAGCTTCAACTGCCCTTCTGGTGCTCGCCACTTCACCATGTTGTACGGCAGTGCTGGTACTAGGTCCAGGGAGGGCTGCGCTGCTGGTGTATGCCTCACCACGTAATCCAGCCCCACTCTGCTGCCCTTGAAGCGGATCCTGCGCAACCTGTGGTCTAGCGACACAGGGCCAGGTACGCCTGGTGCTATCAGGGACCTCAGCCTCCTCGTCCGAACTTTGGGTCAGAGAGCCACTGCTTTCTACAGGTTCGTATTCTGACCCGCTGGATTCGTCAGATGAGGGTTCCCATTCCTCATCCGACTGGGTCAGAAGCCTGTAGGCCTCTTCAGAGGAATACCCCCTGTTTGACATTTGGGCAACTAAATTTAGGGGTATTCCCTGAGACTACCCAAGAAAAAAAAGCAAGCCTGTCTTACAAATGGGAGGCTAGTGAAGTACCGGAGGCCGCTGCGGTTGATAAAAAATATCAAAACAGATTTTTATATCGCTGCAGCGCTTGTAAAGTGATTGTGCAGTGATCAAAAAAATAAATAAAAATTGTCACTGGGGCGGGCGTGGGTGAACGCACGTGTGGGCGACCGATCAGGCCTGATCGGACAAACACTGTGTTTTGGGTGGAGGCCGAGCTAAGGTGACACTAATACAGGTCCTTCTAAAAAAAATTAGCATATTGTGATAAAGTTCATTATTTTCTGTAATGTACTGATAAACATTAGACTTTCATATATTTTAGATTCGTTACACACAACTGAAGTAGTTCAAGCCTTTTATTGTTTTAATATTGATGATTTGGGCATACAGCTCATGAAAACCCAAAATTCCTATCTAAAAAAATTTGCATATTTAGTCCGACCAATAAAAGAAAAGTGTTTTTAATACCAAAAAAAAAAATCAACCTTCAAATAACTATGTTCAGTTATGCACTCAATACTTGGTCGGAAATCCTTTTGCAGAAATGACTGCTTCAATGCGGCGTGGCATGGAGGCAATCAGCCTGTGGCACTGCTGAGGTGTTATGGAGGCCCAGGATGCTTCGATAGCGGCCTTAAGCTCATCCAGAGTGTTGGGTTTTGCGTCTCTCAGCTTTCTCTTCCCAATATCCCACAGATTCTCTATGGGGTTCAGGTGTCATGGACGGTGTACAGGAAATAAGGCAAAGCAACATGTATAAACGACTCGCTGGATCCAAAAACTAAGGAACCAAGGGAGACCCCTGCAGAAGACCTGGCACTTTCCCTGGCTGCTCAGCCTATGCAAAGATCCGAATGGTGGAGGTTTGCATATCCACGAACCTTGACTATAAAGCCCTGAGCACCCTACAATAGTGAGGGGACACGACCACCGGCTCCCTACACCAGATACGGAGGGAGTCAGGGTCACCTGGGATCCAGCAAACAGATATTAACAGATAAAGGTACACTTAGCTTTGAAGCAAACAGGAGGACAGATCAGCGTGCACACACACTCCAGGAAGTAATATAAGCCGCTCAGAAAAGCCTTCTGGGGAAGAATTTAAAGGGAAGCAATTAACACATGACAGCTGAGAGAGGCTGACGAGAGGAGGAGCTGAATACCACAACACAGAAATTCAAGGAGGAGGTTCTGAAAGGCCTCTGTCAGAGCTTCTCAGCTGTCTGGTTGTGACAGTACCCCTCCCTCTACGAGTGGACTCCGGACACTCAGAACCCACCTTCTCAGGATGGGACCTATGGAAAGCCCTGATGAGACGAGAGGCCTTAATGTCCGTCACTGGGACCCACATCCTCTCCTCAGGACCATACCCCTCCCACTGAACAAGGTACTGAAGAGAACCGCGGACAAGACGAGAATCCACAATCCTAGATACCTGAAATTCAAGATTCCCATCAACCATAATCGGAGGAGGCAAAGGCGAGGGTACAATGGGTTGAACATAAGGTTTCAATAAGGACTTATGAAAAACATTATGGATCTTCCAAGTCTGAGGAAGATCAAGACGGTATGCAACAGGATTGATGACAGACAGGATTTTGTAAGGCCCAATAAACCTAGGACCCAACTTCCAGGAGGGAACCTTCAATTTGATATTCTTGGTAGACAACCACACCAGATCACCAACATTCAGGTCCGGACCAAGCACACGTCTCTTATCAGCCACACGCTTATATCTCTCACTCATGCTCTTTAGATTATCTTGAATCTTTTGCCAAATAGATGACAAAGACGAGGAGAATCTGTCCTCATCAGGTAAACCAGAAGACCCCTCTCCCGAGAAAGTCCCAAATTGTGGATGAAACCCATATGCACCAAAAAATGGTGACTTATCAGAGGACTCCTGACGACTGTTATTTAAAGCAAACTCAGCAAGGGACAAAAAAGAACACCAATCCTCTTGATTCTCCGCCACAAAACAACGCAGATATGTCTCCAGATTCTGATTGACGCGCTCTGTCTGACCATTCGACTGCGGGTGGAAAGCAGAAGAGAATGACAACCGAACCCCCAAGCGAGAACAGAAAGCCTTCCAGAATCTGGAAACAAACTGCGTGCCCCTATCAGAGACTATGTCTGAAGGAATACCGTGCAATTTGACAATGTGATCAACAAATGCCTGCGCCAGCGTCTTAGCATTGGGCAAACCAGGAAAAGGGATGAAATGCACCATTTTGCTAAAACGGTCCACCACCACCAGAATCACAGTCTTCCCCGAGGAACGAGGCAGGTCCGTGATAAAGTCCATGGACAGATGTGTCCAAGGACGGGAAGGAATGGGTAAGGGAAGGAGAGGACCTGATGGCCGTGAATGAGGGACTTTGGCACGAGCGCAAGTCTCGCAGGCTGCCACAAAACCCTCAACCGACTTACGAAGCGCAGGCCACCAGAATCTCCGAGCGATGAGATCCAGTGTGGCTCTTACCCCCGGGTGCCCAGCAAGGACCGTATCGTGGTGTTCTTTAAAAATCTTGTGTCTTAAAGCGAGAGGCACAAACAACCTCCCAGGAGGACAAAGATCAGGAGCCTCTGACTGGGCTGCCTGCACCTCTGCCTCCAATTCAGGAAAAAGAGCAGAGACCACCACACCTTCAGCCAAAATGGGACCCGGGTCTTCAAAATTCCCGCCTCCCGGAAAACAACGTGACAGGGCATCTGCCTTCACATTCTTAACTCCAGGGCGGATCGTGACAACAAAATTAAACCTAGAAAAGAACAACGACCATCTGGCCTGTCTCGGGTTCAGACGCTTGGCTGACTCCAAGTAGGCCAGATTTTTATAGTCAGTAAATACGGTAATAGGGTGTCTGGCTCCCTCTAGCCAATGGCGCCATTCCTCAAAAGCCAACTTGATGGCCAACAATTCCCTATCTCCCACATCGTAATTTCTCTCTGCGGAGGAGAGTTTTCTTGAGAAAAAGGCACACGGTCGCCAATTGGCAGGAGAGGAACCCTGAGACAAGACCGCCCCCACACCCACCTCAGAAGCATCAACCTCAACTATGAAGGGTAACGAAACATCAGGTTGCACCAAGATGGGACCGGAAGCAAAACTCTCCTTGATATCAGAAAAAGCCTTACGCGCCTCTACTGACCAAGAAGAAGAAAAATCTACCCCCTTTCTGGTCATATCAGTGAGTGGTTTAACAATAGAAGAATAATTCAAAATGAACTTCCTGTAATAATTGGCAAAGCCCAAAAAACGCATCAGCGCCTTTTGATTCTCAGGAAGCTCCCACTCAAGCACAGCGCGGACCTTCTCGGGGTCCATGCGAAAACCAGAAGCGGAGAGAAGAAACCCCAGAAATTGAATTTCTGGAACCGCAAACACACATTTTTCCAGTTTCGCATATAATTTATTCTCCCGCAGGATGAGCAAGACCTGACGTAAATGTTCCTTATGAGTTTTGAAATCGGGAGAAAAAATCAAAATGTCATCCAAATACACCAATACAAATTTTCCCATCAAATGATAAAAAATGCTGTTCACGAAATGCTGAAAAACGGCTGGGGCATTCATCAAACCAAAAGGCATAACCAAATTCTCAAAATGGCCCTCAGGGGTATTGAAGGCAGTCTTCCATTCGTCCCCTTCTCTGACCCTGACCAGGTTGTATGCCCCTCTTAAATCTAATTTGGAAAAGACTTTAGCCCCAACAACCTGGTTAAATAGGTCCGGGATCAGAGGAAGCGGATAAGGGTCACGAATTGTGATATTGTTCAGCTCCCTGAAATCCAGACAAGGTCTTAAAGAACCATCTTTTTTCTTAACAAAGAAAAAACCAGCGGCAACAGGTGACTTTGAGGGTCGTATGTGTCCCTTTCTCAGACTCTCAGAGATATAAGCACGCATAGCGATCCTCTCAGGTTGGGAAAGATTGTATAAACGAGATTTAGGCAGCTTGGCGTCTGGGATGAGATTAATAGGGCAATCGTACTCCCTGTGCGGGGGCAAATCCTGAACTCCACTCTCAGAGAAGACATCCGAAAATTCAGAGAGAAAAGATGGTACAGTCTTAGTAGCAACCTCAGAAACAGATGTCGTGAGGCAATTCTCTCTGCAAAAGTCACTCCAACCATTTATTTGCCTCGCTTGCCAATCAATGGTGGGGTTATGTTTAGTGAGCCAGGGTAGCCCCAACACTAGAGGAGTCGGCAAACCGCTAAGGACGAAACATGACACATCCTCAACATGAGCATCACTCACAATTAAACGGATATTGTGAACTATGCCCTTTAATGACTTCTGAGAAAGTGGAGCGGAATCGATAGCAAATACAGGAATATCCTTTCTCAAAGCGCACACCTGGAAACCATGAGTTATCGCAAAGTGATGATCAATGAGATTGACCGCTGCTCCACTATCCACAAAAATCTCACAAAAAATGTTCTTGCTCTCTAGCGCCACCCTAGCCGGCAGGACAAAACGGGAACTACAAGCAAACGGAAAACCTTCAATCTCCGCCTCAACCCTGCCAATAGTAACAGACGGAACATTTTTCAAAGATATTTTTTCCTCTTTGTTTCTTTATTATACCCAGAGAACTGCCTGAATCTCCTAGAGGGACAAATATTTGCCAAATGATTAATACCTCCACAACAAAAACAAACCCTCCCATGCGGGCTGAATCTTCTATTGTCAGAAGCAATCAACCCCAGCTGCATGGGCTCCTGCTCAGAAGGGGCTGACAGCGACTGAGACCCCTGCGCAGAGAATGGGACCGCTGCACAGTCCTGGGACAGAGTATGACAGGAAGGAGAGATCTCTCCTCTCTCTCTAAGACGCCTGTCAATACGAACGGCCTGAGACATAGCAGAGTCCAAAGAAATAGGCCTTTCATGAAAGGCGAATGCATCTTTCAATCCCTCTGAAAGACCATGGCAAAATTGACTTCGGAGTGCAGCATCATTCCAACCAGTATCAGCTGCCCATCTCCGAAATTCTGAGCAGTATATTTCTGCGGATTGTTTACCCTGGCATAGGAGACGTAATCTAGACTCCGCCAGAGCAATACGATCCGGATCATCATATATCTGACCCAGGGCTAAAAAGAATTCATCCACTGAATGGAGGGGCCGTGCCCCCTCCGGCAGCGAAAAGGCCCACCCTCCGTTCCTCATCACCAGAAGAATGGGGAAGAAGGCGAAAATGGAGTTTGCAAGCCTCTCTAAAACGCACAAAATTCTCACTACCCCCGGAGAACGTATCCGGGAGCGAGATCTTAGGCTCAGAGCAAACTCCATGAACGCCAGCTGAACCGGTCACTTGAAGCTGAGAAAAAGTCCTGCGGAGATCAGCTACCTCCAATGAAAGACCCTGAAGGCGTTCAGCCAAAAGTGAAACCGGATCCATGCTTGAGACGGTTATGGCGGCTTATAATGTCATGGACGGTGTACAGGAAATAAGGCAAAGCAACATGTATAAACGACTCGCTGGATCCAAAAACTAAGGAACCAAGGGAGACCCCTGCAGAAGACCTGGCACTTTCCCTGGCTGCTCAGCCTATGCAAAGATCCGAATGGTGGAGGTTTGCATATCCACGAACCTTGACTATAAAGCCCTGAGCACCCTACAATAGTGAGGGGACACGACCACCGGCTCCCTACACCAGATACGGAGGGAGTCAGGGTCACCTGGGATCCAGCAAACAGATATTAACAGATAAAGGTACACTTAGCTTTGAAGCAAACAGGAGGACAGATCAGCGTGCACACACACTCCAGGAAGTAATATAAGCCGCTCAGAAAAGCCTTCTGGGGAAGAATTTAAAGGGAAGCAATTAACACATGACAGCTGAGAGAGGCTGACGAGAGGAGGAGCTGAATACCACAACACAGAAATTCAAGGAGGAGGTTCTGAAAGGCCTCTGTCAGAGCTTCTCAGCTGTCTGGTTGTGACATCAGGTCAGGAGAGTTGGCAGGCCAATTGAGCACAGTAATACCATGGTCAGTAAACCATTTACCAGTGGTTTTGGCACTGTGAGCAGGTGCCAGGTCGTGCTGAAAAATGAAATCTTCATCTCCATAAAGCTTTTCAGCAGATGGAAGCATGAAGTGCTCCAAAATCTCCTGATAGCTAGCTGCATTCACCCTGCCCTTGATAAAACACAGTGGACCAACACCAGCAGCTGACATGGCACCCAGACCATCAGTGACTGTGGGTACTTGACACTGGACTTCAGGCATTTTGGCATTTCCCTCTCCCCAGTCTTCCTCCAGACTCTGGCACCTTGATTTCCGAATGACATGCAACAGTCCAGTGCTGCTTCTCTGTAGCCCAGGTCAGGCGCTTCTGCCGCTGTTTCTGGTTCAAAAGTGGCTTGACCTGGGGAATGCGGCACCTGTAGCCCATTTCCTGCACACGGTGGCTCTGGATGTTTCTACTCCAGACTCAGTCCACTGCTTCCGCAGGTCCCCCAAGGTCTGGAATCGGTCCTTCTCCACAATCTTCCTCAGGGTCCGGTCACCTCCTCTTCTCGTTGTGCAGCGTTTTCTGCCACACTTTTTTTCCTTCCCACAGACTTCCCACTGAGGTGCCTTGATACAGCACTCTGGGAACAGCCTATTCATTCAGAAATTTCTTTCTGTGTCATACCCTCTTGCTTGAGGGTGTCAGTGATGGCCTTCTGGACAGCAGTCAGGTCGGCAGTCTTACCCATGATTGCGGTTTTGAGTAATGAACCAGGCTGGGAGTTTTTAAAAGCCTCAGGAATCTTTTGCAGGTGTTTAGAGTTAATTAGTTGATTCAGATGATTAGGTTAATAGTTAGTTTAGAGAACCTTTTCATGATATGCAATTTTTTTTTAGATAGGAATTTTGGGTTTTCATGAGCTGTATGCCAAAATCATCAATATTAAAACAATAAAAGGCTTGAACTACTTCAGTTGGTGTGTAATGAATCTAAAATATATGAAAGTCTAATGTTTATCAGTACATTACAGAAAATAATGAACTTTATCACAATATGCTAATTTTTTTTGAAGGACCTGTACTATTATAGATCTGACTGATCAGTTTTGATCACTTACAGATACTATAAAAGTACAAATGCTGATTAGCGATATGCTAATCGGTGACTGCGGTGCTAACCGATCGCTAAACTATCCTAAAACCTAACAGTCAATACCAGTGGGAAAAAAATGTGACAGTTTACACTGATCACTTTTTTTTCCTTTCACTAGGTGATTGACAGGGGTGATCAAAGGGTTAATTGGGGTGCAGGGGGTGATCTGGGGCTAAAGTGTAGTGTTTGGTGCTACTCACTGTGATGCCTGCTCCTCTGCTGGAACCAACCGACCAAAAGGACCAGCAGAGGAGCAGGGAAGCCATTTAACACCTCATATTTACTAATAAGATGTGTTAGATGGCTTCTGATTGGATTTTTTAAAAATCATCAGCTTGCCAGCCACGATCATTGGCTGGCAAGCTGATGACGTGACCCCCCTCGAACAAATGCCGGCCCGCGATGCGCGTGTGCGGGCCGGCTAATCGCGTCATCTCGCGTGACTCTGCCTGCAGCTGCCGCCTCCGGACCGCGATCCTGCGTTAGGCGGTCCGGAGGCGGTTAAGGAGCTCCTGTTTAGGAGCAGGAGAACGGAAAGGACTGAGAAGACACATAACTGAGCCGAACGGAGCCCTTAGGACCACATAGACTATAATGGGGTCCGTTATGTTCCGCTCAGAAGATGATTTTGAAGCAGAGACAAAAATCCTGCATGCACAACTATTGTCTCCACTCCAAAATCATCTTCTGAGCGTAAACATAACGGACCCCATTATAGTCAATGGGGTCCTTTAGGCTCAGTTCGGCTCAGTTAGAAAGGCTGAACGGTGATTTGAATGAAGCCTAAAACATTACTTTTAATACGAATAGGTAAAAATGAAATTTAGAAAAAAAATCACAAAATTGGTCCTCACAAACAAATAAGCCAAATGTAAATGTATATGTCAAGAGACTTCGGGGGTGGGGGGGAGCACCCCCTACCCCTAAATACAAGGAAACACCCTGATGGGACATTATAGGGTATACCCACCAAGTGTTAGTTATTCAATAGTTTTCAAACCAGCAATTGGATTTAAATCATTCTGTAATTGCATGTAACTAAAAATCTAGCATAGCCACTGAGATATTCTCAATAAAATGTATCTGTATAGGACCAGCTGCCCCACCCCCTTAGTTTTTTGTCCTGCTCACTGAGAGGGCCGCACATGCTCAGTTTCATCCTTCATCTGCCTCCTGAGCTGTGATGGGTAGAGCTGAGACACGCCCCCTTATCTGCAGCAGAAAAGACACTCCCCTTGATCTTCAATCTAGCAGCAATGTATGGGGAGATCTCTGGATCCATGTGAGGTACAGGGCTGGTTCTAGCTTTGTTAGAAAGAGGTTGTCATGTACTAATGTCCGATATTTTTATTTTTTATTTTTTTTATTTTATTTTTTTTTTTTCTTCATAATTCATGGGAGTTTACCATTAAAGAGGTTGCTGTCCCATAGACTGCCGCAGCAGAGCAGAAAGAGAAACGGGAGACTGCACATGCGCAGTGATCAGCTGATCATTGTGGGTTCCTGGTTTCGGACCCCCGAGAATAAATAGAAATAAATAGAAAAAGCCCAGATAATCCCTTTACCTAACTGTAATACCTTTGCATTTTAACCCAGGACCTTGGGGTTTTTGTTTTTCTCGTTCACATAGCTGTATAAGGGCTTGTTTTCTACAGGACAAGTTGTACTTTCTAGTGGCCCCATTTACTATTGCATACTTTTATATATAATTTTTTTTGTGTTTTTAATATTTAAAAAATGAAATCTTTGAAGAAAAATAAAGATTTATTTTCTTTGCAGCTATATATTCTGGCCTTAGTCCTTTTTTTATTTTTTTTTTATTTTTTTACGTAATGGCTATTGCAGGCGTGATGACGTTTCCACAGCCTGGTCCTGTCAATAAAGTGACAAGGGTGTGGCAGTTGCAGAGCCTCGAGGAGTAATGGTAACTCCCCCATTGCTCCTAGAGGCTCATTTGCATATTTGAAAACTTAATTATTCGCTGTAATGCGGACAAATATGAACATGGGACCAACACAGATGCTTCAGCTACCAAGCACACATGCAACAGGTCAGCCAGTTTCATAGGTACAAATCTGACAGATGCCCTTTAATAGATAACTGTCGTATATTAATAATAATAATAATAATCTAAATATATATATTTTTTTTGGGAGTATTGCATTGTGGTGATTTAATATCTCCTTGGTGACCCTATTTCAACTTTTCACTGTGTATTCAATAACCCCTTAATTCCACAGTTTTGTTCCCTGTACTGCCTACTTTTACCTGTGCTTTAAAATAGGGTTGCTAGGCATGGTCCGTCTGTGTTGGAGCACACAGCATGCAGAGTCACATTACAGACAGCCAGGGACTGTAAGTAAATGATTAAAGCCAGGTCCTCCCCAGCAGCTGATAACAGTGCCTGGGCTGTGTGCACTTCTCCCTGTCCCTGCGCTTGGCAGACGCTCCCTCACTCAGCAGACTGGGACAATGCAGAGTTAAAGCAGCGCAGAGCAGGGAAGGGAGATCTGCCGTCTGCTCAGTATATAAATGAAAGCAACATGTGGTAAGAGGACCCCTTTGTGCTGCAGGAGATTAACCCTTCAGGGGGGGAGGGCTATTATTACTGGCTAGTGAGGGCAGGCGGGATTAGCCTCAGGGTGAGGGCAGTGGTGGCCATCTTAACTGAATAGTGAAATTGCAGTTTTATGCAGACTGGTTGCTAAGGGCTGAATCTTATTAAATATGGGGTAAGTCAGTCTAATAGTAACTGATTCTGGAATATCACGTTATTAGTAACTACATATATGAAAATTTAAATTAGGGTCTAAATGTGACCGTTATTCTTTAAGTGAACAACTGCAGCGGTTTATACGTCAAAGTCCGCCATGTGAACTTTCCCTAAGAGGGTGACTGGTTTAAAGTGGTGTCTCGCGCAGCTTTTTGCGACAGTTTGATTCAGTTTTCTGCACCAGTCAGATGTGGATCCAGGAGGCCGGTGGGTTGGAGTGGAATGAGAAATATAAAGGATGGACTTCTCCTTCCTGCTGGATCCACTTCTGCTTTGGTTCAAATACTGCCACAAAAAGCAGTGTGTGACACCAGCCTTAGAAAAATACCATATTAGTTCTACTTAATTTACCCAATCAGGACATCTGTTACAAAGAAGGTCTCTTGCTCTGGAGGACCAGACATGTCCATGCATTATACAGAGGACCATGTAACAAACTTTTCTCATGATTGTGTTCCTTGATTCTTAATCCTTTTTGTTTTTTCTTTTTCTTTTGTAGATCTGGAATATCAAGCAGATGATTAAGTTAACGCAAGAGCACATTGAAGCCCTCCTCGACAAATTTGGAGGCGAGCACAACCCCCCCTCAATATATGTTGAAGTAAGTTCATGAAGATTGGCATCTTCAGTGCTTCCATATTGTGAAATTGGGGAATTATTGTTCCATAATGTAAGGAGGGGTCATGTTTCTGTTCTAGGAGTGGTTGATATACCCTATAGAGCCCCCTTTTCTCATGAGCCATTTGCAGAGACCAATTGACAACCTCTGGCTTTCGCCGTGGTGGACTCTGACCGTCCATACATTATATGGATAGCTATCATGTAATACTGCTTATCCTGGGTTACCCACTGCAGGAAGAATGAGCAGCTAGTGCTTACGTCTCCCACAAAAGTTAGCTGTTTGCTTCAGGTCTCAGGAGCCAAACCCCCTGAGCACTTGGGCTACTTTCACACTAGCGTTAATATTTTCCGGTATTGAGATCAGTCATAGGATCTCAATACCGGAAAAAAAACGCTTCCGTTTTGTCTCCATTCATTGTCAATGGGGACACAACATAACTGAACGGAATGCTCCAACATGCGTTCAGTTCTGTTCTAATACCGGAGAGCAAACCACAGCATGCTGCAGTTTTCTTTCCATCCTGGGATGCGGAGCAAAACGAATCCGTCATGACCCACAATGCAAGTCAATGGGGACGGATCCGTTTTCTCTGACACAATAGAAAACGGATCCGTCCCCTATTGACTTTCAATGGAGTTCATGATGGATCAGTTTTGGGTATGTTATAATACAACCGGATCTGTTCATAACGGATGCAGATGGTTGTATTACCAGTAACGGAAGCGTTTTTGCTGAACCCTGCCGGATCCAGCATATTCACTAGTGTGAAATTAGCCTTAGTAAAAGCCTTGTATGTGATGAGACAGCATCTATGTATTAGGGCACGTTCCATATCAGTGGGGGTTCATCAGTCTGAATATGAAACCCAAGTGCAGTAGTCTGCAACCTGCAACTCATAGCATTCTGAGAGTTTTTTTAGCTTTGCAGACCAATGCCTTATGGAAGACCACACTAAAGAGTCCTTTAGACAGCCTTAGAATTGCATAGATCATCGCTAACGAGCGTTCATAGTAACGCTCATTAGCCATGGTCTGGCGGTGTAAATGTGCCGCTGATTACTAATTGGATTGTTTGTGCGAATGCAAAAATCCTTGTTTCCCGACAGCAGATCGTGCTGTGTAAACACTATCTGCTTCCGGGAAACAAGTCGTTATGGGAAAGGGCAATGGCATTAGCGATCGCTCCTCCCCATCTCTGGAGGAGATCGCTGCATGTAAATGCAAATGTCTCCTCCGCTAGCTTCCTTCATCCCGATTTTCCTCGCCCTTCTTTCACCATTTCATTTCATAACCTGACTGTAACCCTCTGCCTGACTTTCGCTGTACAATAATGGTGGAGCGGCGGATAGATCTGTAGTACATTTGTTCCCTCAAGATACATTATTCTAGATTCTGGGACAACCATAGTATGTTGAAACCATTGCAGCTAGTCTCCAAAACTGGCCCTACGTTGAGAATGGTAAGTTCGGCCGACACACGGAATATTTTCGCCCAATCCTTTTACAATTTTAATGTGTGTCTGTTTGTGTGTCTAATAAACTTTATATACATTTTAATATTCATTGTCGGATGTGCATTCCTGGGGTGGCTCTTCTGACTCTCTCTTGGGTCAGGTTATTTGTTATGAGTCTAAATCTCTTGCCGCAGCATTAGAGACATTTAGATTCACACATGCGCTACAGGTTCTAGCTCCAAGCTAGTTTTGGCATGTGATCCTGTTGTGGCCGCTGCACGGGATCAAAATGCTACTAGATAACTCTTTTGAGGCCTCTTTCAAAAAAAATGCGCATGACGTCTGTGTGACATCCGTGTTGCATGTGTGGTGTGTTTTTTTTTTTTTTTTTTTTTTTAACATACGAGCTACATACGGATGCGGACAGCAACCTTTCTTTGTATCCTATGGGTTCGCATCCTATCTGCAATAAAAATGCGGGTCGGATGCGGACCAAAAATACGGTCATATGAATGCACCCTAACACTATGGAAAACTAATAATTGGTTCCAAAGCCTGAAAATGTCATTCAAGAGATAAGGGAAAAAGAGAAAATAAGCAGAACGAAGACAGATAAACCAACTCCTTACATATGGCAAATAGTAGATAATTTTCTATTGAGGACGGGAGCTTCTTCAGGGTCCTGTAAAATGCATACAATATACCAGAAAAATTGTATGGAGCCACCCTTGCCTGATGTCAGAAGGAGAAGTTCATCCCGGCACAGACAGATGGCAGTACACGAGATGTAGTACTGCACTGTACTGTAAAGAAAAACTACCAATACTGGTGTTTCCCCTTAGGGCTCATGCACAGGACCGTATGGCTTTTTTCATTGTTTTGCAGTCTGTTTTTTACGGATCCGTTGTTCCATTTTTTTTTTTTTTTGTTTCCTTTCCGTTTTTCTGTTCCGTTTTTCTGTTCCGTTTTTCCGTATGCCACATACAGTATACAGTAATTACATAGAAAAAATTGGGCTCGGCATAACATTTTCAATAGATGGTTCAGCAAAAACGGAACAGATACGGATGCATTTCCGTATGTGTTCTGTTTTTTTTGCGGACCCATTGACTTGAATGGAGCCAAGCACCGTGATTTGCGGACAAGAATAGGACATGTTTTATCTTTTCACGGTACAGAAATACGGAAATACTGAAACCGAATGCACACGGAGACACTTCAGTTTTTTTATTTTTTTTGCTGAACCATTGAAATGAATGGTTCAGTATATGTACCGCATACTGAACTAAAAAAACGGCCAGTATATTGAACGCAAAATACTGTTGTGTGCATGAGCCCCTAGAAATGGCCATGCTGACTGGCTGGATCTGAGACGTTGTATGTTGTCTAGTTTCACCATACGATGGCCCTGGAAAGACCATTGCAATTGAATATATTGTATCCTGAGGCTATTGCGTCTCATGGGGCCACCGTATTTCTTTTAAGTGACTGCTCTTAAACCCTGTTTACCCTACCTCCGGTCCTGAAAGCCGTTACGAGTCCAGGATTTCTCCTCTGGTTTCTTTCTCTGCATTGTGTAAACTCCGGAGCTTCCCAAACAGTTCTGCCTTATCCTTTAGCTTTACTATCTCCCCTGACAGCTTGGCCAAGCGGCCCGTTGACTGCTCACCTCCCACCTAGTCCACTGTTTTACCGTGGATTTAAAGGGCCATTACACCTCAAATCTTTCTAAAAGCATCTGTTCCAGAACCCATATGAGAGGTTCTGGATGAGTGACATAAATCATAACTGGGGACAATGGACTTGGCTTTACCATAAATAGAAATGCAGGCTGCAGGTTTACTGTCCCCATAAAGGACATTTCGGCTTGTTAGAAGTGTCTTTTGAGAGTCTTTCGCTGCCGGAAACCCCTAGATGCCTGTGGGGGAATCTAGTGGTGAATGTCCAACATCCCTGCACCGCCACCACAGGCAAAATAAAGCATTACACAGAGCCAGTTCACGTCAATGGATCGTCTATGTAATGCAGGTCAGAACGGGTCCTCCAGAGAAAGCCGTACATTGTATAGTGGCTGTGCTTGGTATCGCAGCTCAGCTCTGTCCACTTAAATGGCCCAAATAGGCCACGTGATCGATGACCGTGTTGCACTGGCCTAGGAAAAGCAGAGAGGAGGCTGCGTACCCCACCGGTTTAGTAAAAAAAAAAAAGTCTCAAACACTTTTAAAGAGTTTTGTCATGAGAAATAATGTTATGTAGCTGCGATGTGCTAATGTCAGCAGTACATAACAGTATGCTTTATAACTCCTTGTCTGCTGACGTTCTGTTAATTAAAGACTTTAACAAATATGCTAATGAGCCTCTAGGTGCTATTAGGGCGTTACTTCAGCACCTAGAGGCTTGGTCTACTCTCCCTTTGGCACGCCCAGGTCCAGTTGATTTGACTGGCGAGTTCTCCTCCCCTTCATCCAATAAATCCTGCACATTCCCGTTTTAGTATTCAGCACAGTGCGCCTGCGCCAAATACTAAAAGGGATTGCGCAGGCAGCAGGAGCGTGTCCTTCACTCACTGCGCTTGCGCCGAATACTAAATGGGACGTCGCGGGGACGAAGTAAAGGATAGGTGTCTGATAGGTGCGGGTCCCACTGCTGGGACCTGCACCTACAATGAGAACGGAGCCAGGAAATGAACAAAGGGCGCACTGCGCATGCGCAGCCGCCCTCTATTTATTTCTATGGGGCCGCCGAAAATAGCCGAGCACTGGCTCTGCTATTGCCGTCTGCCCTATAGAAATGAATGGGAGCATGGGCCGCACATGCGTGGTGTGCTCCCATTCCCTTCTATGGGAGCAGTGCTTGGTGGTGGACGGACCTTGGGAAATCCAGGGTCCTCCAGCCACAGTGCTCCCCGCTTCGTTCTCGTTGTAGGTGCGTGTTCCAGCGGTGGGACCCGCACCTATCAGACAATGGGGGCATATCCTAGCGATATGCCTCCATTGTCTGAGATGAGAATACCCTTTTAAGGGGTTAAAGATAGGAATATTCTTGCAGCCTTTCTCTCCATTTTACCTTGCTACTTTTAGTATTGGTGATGGTTTTGTCATTTCACATTAAATTAACAGGTGTTATGCATTACATTTGTTTTTGCTCCCATCTCAGGCTTATGAAGAGTACACAAGCAAACTTGATGCCCTCCAGCAGAGGGAGCAACAGTTACTGGAGTCAATGGGGAATGGAACGGACTCTTCTTCCTTATCTTCAGAAATGACTCTTTCATCAGTCCCCTCCAGCCTATCTCTAGCTCCTTCATCTTTATCCGTCCTACAGAACCCCTCCGATTTTTCCCGAATGAACCCTAAATCTCCTCAGAAACCTATCGTTAGAGTCTTCCTACCTAACAAGCAGCGCACAGTGGTGAGTGTTCCTCTGCCTTCAAACCTGCTTTCTAGTCATATGGCCAGCATAGCAGAAGACCTTGGTCTGGAGAACTCACAGTGCTGTAAGAATAAAACCATGGTGGCCAATCACTAGGGTCCTAAACTGCAGCTCTTGACCATGACTAGCTCCAGTGGATGATGCCACCTCTTCACATTATCCATGTTTGCAGACATGACAAGGTAGTGAGGAATTTGTTTGTCTTTCCAGGTACCAGCTAGATGTGGCGTGACCGTACGGGACAGTCTAAAGAAGGCACTAATGATGCGAGGTCTTATCCCAGAATGCTGTGCGGTGTACAGGATCCAAGATGGGTAAGGGTTTCTATTACAAGCAATTCATTTGCCCAAGGCTGGATGAAAAAGCGCAGTGGCCAGATGTTACATTAACCTCTTCAGGACACAGGGCGTAAAGGTACGCCCTTATGTCCTGGTACTTAAGTACGCCCTGTACATTTCTGATCACCGCTGCCTGATCAAATTATTGAGCAGGCACCTCGGCTAAATGCCCGGGGGGGGGGGGGGGGGGCGGCGGCAATCTAACCGTCACCTTATCCCGCAAAAAATGAGCCCCTACCTGAGACAATCGCCCAAAAAATAAAAAAGCTATGGCTCAGAATATGGAGACACTAAAACATCATTTTTTCTTTTGCTTTAAAAAAGCTGTTAAAGTATACATATTAGGTATCGCCGCGTCCGTATCGACTGGCTCTATAAAAATATCCTAAATGACCTAACTCTTCAGATAAACACCGTAAAAAAATAAAAAATAAAAACTGTGCTAAATAAACCATTTTTGTCACCTTACATCACAAAAAGTGTAATGGCAAACTATCAAAAAGTCACATGCACCCCAAAATGGTGCCAATAAAACCGTCATCTCACCCCGCAAAAATCATACCCTACCCAAGGTAATCGCCCAAAAACTGAAAAAATTATGGCTCTCAGACTATGGAAATACTAAAACATGATTTATTCATTTTTTGCTTCAAAAATGAAATCATTGTGTAAAACTTACATAAATAAAAGTATACATATTGGGTATCTCTGCATCCGTGACAACCTAGTCTATAAAATACCACATGATCTAACCTGTCAGGTGAATGTTGTAAATAACAAAAAATAAAAACTGTGTCAAAACAGCTATTTCTTGTTATCTTGCCTCACAAAAAGTGTAATATAGAGCAACCAAAAATCATATGTACCCTAAACTAGTATGTATGTGAAGGTTCTCATTTATCCAGGTCATGGTATATCTGTAAAGAATAAATCAAAGCAACTGGACGTACTGTAGATTTCTTGAAAACGTTTCACTCGTTCTTCCAACGAGCTTTCTCCATTCTGAGTGACTGTACAGAGAATTCTTGTACAGTCACTCAGAATTTAGAAACTTCGTTGGAAGAACGAGTGAAACGTTTTCAAGAAATCTACAGTATGTCCAGTTGCCTTGATTTATTCTTTACGGATATACCTAAACTAGTACCAACAAAACTTCCACCCTATCCCGTAGTTTCTAAAATGGGGTCACTTTTTTTTTTTTGGAGTTTCTACTCTAGGGGTGCATCAGGGGGGCTTCAAATAGGAAATTATGTAAAAAAAAAAAAAACTGTCCAGCAAAATCTGCCTTCCAAAAACCGTATGGCATGCCTTTCCTTCTGCGCCCTGCCGTGTGCCCGTACAGTAGTTTACGACCATATATGGAGTGTTTCTGTAAACTACAGAATCGGGGCCATAAATATTAAGTTTTGTTTGGCTGTTAATCCTTGCTTTGTAACTGGAAAAAAATATTAAAATGGAAAATCTGCCAAAAAAGTGAAATTTTTGAAATTGTATCTCTATTTTCCATTAATTCTTGTGGAACGCCTAAAGGGTTAACGTTTGTAAAATCAGTTTTGAATACCTTGAGGGGTGTAGTTTCTTAGATGGGGTCATTTTTGGGTGGTTTCTATTATGTAAGCCTCCCAAAGTGACTTCAGACCTGAACTGGTCCCTGAAAATTGGGTTTTTGAAAAATTTCAAGATTTGCTTCTAAACTTCTAAGTCTTGTAACATCCCCAAAAAATAAAATGTTATTCCCAAAATGATCCAAACTTGAAGTAGACATATGGGGAATGTAAAGTAATAACTATTTTTGGAGGTATTACTATGTATTATAGAAGTAGAGAAATTGAAACTTGGAAATTTGCAATTTTTTACTTAATTTTTGCTAAATTTGGTATTTTTTTTTTTTTTATAAATAAATTATTTTTTTTTACTTCATTTTACCAGCGTCATGAAGTACAATATGTGACGAAAATACAATCTCAGAATGGCCTGGATAAGTCAAAGCGTTAAAGTTATCACCACAAAGTGACACTGGTCAGATTTGCAAAAAACGGCCTGGTCCTTAAGGTGAAATAAGGCTATGTCCTTAAGGAGTTAAAGTCTGTAGTGAAATCTAAAACCTGCTACATACAGTGGCCCAGGTTTCCCAGTTCCTGTAGATAAACGTAGGCGGACTGCCTTGACCTGCACCAGATTTATCACAGGGGCTCAGGCTTTTTTTTTACCCCAGAATTGTGCCATATTTTTGGTGCAAAAAGTCATCTTAGGCCATAGCCATTTCTTACTAAGTCTCATCCCTTTTGAGGAAGTCCAAAAAAGAATAGTAAACCTATTCGTGCCACAGATTCTCACTGCAGACAAGTTGGTAAATCTCCCCCAAAGTGTTTTTTGGGTTGTGACCTTTTTGGGGTTAGTTAGGATTCCTTTTTTTACATCCAATGAGAATGTGAAAAGCACCAGAAAAAAATGCATAACAAAATAAAAACACTATGTATAGAAGTTGCTTGAATTAACTGTTTAGTTTTTTTGTAACTACCATTAAACATCCTTAAAAAAAAAAAAGTGAATAAAGAAGGCCTAAAAGAGCATCTGTCAGCAGATTTGCACCTATGACACTGGCTACATGTGCGCTTGGCAGCTGAAGACATCTGTGTTGGTCCCATGTTCATATGTGCCTGCATTGCTGAGGAAAATGATGTTTTAATATATTCAAATGATACTCTAGGATCAAAATAGGAGCTGGTTTGGACTCCTGCCATATGTAGATGCCACCTCAGCTTCCCAGACTGATCACAGGCGACCTCCAGGACCCTCCTCTATTATAAATGTATAATTTATTTAGTAGATAAGCAATGTGTGTCTTGCACATGTATAAAACTTCTACTTTATCTCAACAGGGAAAAGAAGCCTATCGGGTGGGACACGGACATCAGCTGGCTGACCGGGGAGGAGCTGCACGTAGAAGTTCTTGAGAACGTACCCCTCACTACCCATAACTTTGTAAGTACAATGGTGGCATGTGTAATGCGTATAATACAGATCAATGGAGGTTTACCATTGAAGTGTCTAATACGGTTTGTTCCTTTTTTCTGTTTGGTTGTTTGTTCTCTTGGCCGCCTCCTCTCCCTAGATGCTGCCTGCTTATAGCCCCCCTCCTTCTCCACATAGGTGAAGTGTAAGCTGCAAGTGCAGGAAATGCAGCTCTCACTTCACCCTCCTGGAATTTAGGCTAGATCATGACTAGACAAGGTTATTGGCTTTAAAACAAGACTAAGATGGCTGCTGTAGATCAGTTGTGGTCTAAGAGGCCTCAGAAGCAGTCCTCCCTATGCAGCCGCACAGAGTGCTTTACACTGCCTGATGGTCGGGCAGAATATAAAACTGCTGCTGAATACCCATTCATAGGCCTATAGGATGGTTGGTGCGGTAATCTAAATCATTTTCCAGCAGCAGATCATGTCGTCTAAACTGTGCTCTGCTGCCGGCAAACAATGATTCTGTATGTGGACGAGCATTGGCGTTAGTGATTGCACCTTCCCATACTGTGGAGGAGATTGCTACATGTTATAGCAGCGGTCTTCTCCACTGACAAGTAGGCAGTTGTTGGGATGGAACGCTTCCCGACAATCGTCTGCTGAATTGAGAATTGTAAAGGGGGCTTAAGCAACAGCCGCTCGCAACAGTATTGTTCTTTTGTGCTTGAACAAACCCTGCACAGATCACTCGGGGTTAAAGTGAACCTGTCACTTAGAAAACGCACATTAAACCACCCGCATTACCTTACAGATGTCTTCATCTCGTAAAGTTGGTTTCTTTGCTGCCTGACGTACCTAATCACAAAAAAAACCTTTATTCCCTCCCCCCTCAGGCGGTATGTGAATTGGGGTCTTGAAGTCAAGGGGCAGTGGCAGTCTTCCTTCAGGTCAAGCTCGCCGTGCCCCCACCCCCCTTTTCACCCCCTAAGCATTTGATTGATAGCCCAAAATCTCGCAAATGCGCTGTCATTGTCATTTCCGCGTATTTTTCCCTACTGCTGTGGGCTTGATTTCAGCTGCTCAATGTGCAGACGCCGCCTCACCAAACATTGAGCCACAAGCACACAGCAGCGGGGAACAAGATGCAGGAATGACGAGGACATGGAGTGTGCGTGAGATTTCGGGATGGAATCCAACATGACAAGTAAACAAGGGCCATCAATCAAACGCTAAGGGGCAGGAAAAGGGGCGCAGAGCTTGACTTGAAGAGAAAAAGCCACTGCCCCCTTAACTTCAAAACCCTAATTTCCAGTCTTTTTTGCAGGGATTAGGTACATCAGACAGCAAAGACAAAACTAACTTTAGTTACAAGATAAAGACATCTATGGTCATGCAGACGGTGCATTTTGTAGGTAACTGGTTCCATTTAAAACATTAAAATATGGTGAGGTGAGTATTACAATCTGATCTATTCTTATTCCAGTGCTTCTCGAGTCCCTCACTGGACTCTACTTCCTGGTCCCTTTCGACACAGGCATGTTACTGCTTAGTCATTGTCTGAGTGGTCACATATCCGTTTCTTGAGGAGCAACAAAGTACAGAGACTGCTGTTTGACTCGGGAAACATTGGGGCAGAAGTGGAGGGATAGGCAAGCCGAATATTACTATTTTATTCAATTGGAATTTGGAAACATTCAAAGTGTGTTTACAGAACATTTTAATGGGCAGACAACACCTTTTTAAAATGGTTTTCCGTGATCTTAATATTGATGACCTATTAAACACCCAGGACCCCCCTCTGATCAGCTGTTTCAGAAGGCATCAGAGTTCCTGTGATTGCCGCAGCCTTCTGGCCGCTTACCAAGCACACCACTGTACATTGTATTGTGGTTGTGCTTTCTATCGCAGCTCTATAGGGCTGAGCTGTGCCTAGGCCATATGACACATGAACGTGTTGTCACTGGCCTAGGGAAAAGTGAGAGTAGGCTACGGCACTCATAAGAGCGTTGCTGCCTTCTCAAACAGCTGATCAGCGGGCGGGTGTCAAACTCCCACCGATCAGACACTGAGGGCAAATCCAGAGGATAGATCTTCAGTATTAAAATCTTGGAAAAGCCCTTTAAAGCCAAAATTACAGTAACTGTCTACCAGGTTCTATGGAATTCTTTATGGGGAACGCCGAACATAGCAAAGTGCAGGCTCGGCTAATTCTGTAAAGCCCATTGAAGTGAATGAGAGTGGTGGCCGGTCATGCGTGGTGTGCTCCCATTCACTTCAGCGGCGAGAGTGCTTGGTGGTGGCTGGACTGGATTTCTCCAGCCACCACTTTGCCGGCTCCGTTCCCAATATAGGTGCGGGTCCCAGCGGTGGGACCCACACCTAAAAGGCAATGTAAGCATATCCTAGCAATATGCCCCAATTGTCTGAGATGACACAACCCCTTTTATTAAATGCTTTACCTGACTTAACAGCAGTAATGTTGCCTCAGTAGCGAAGTCATGTGGCTGTGTTATCCACTGTCTTTGGGCTGTGGTGCTGTTTCATGCTGCCATTAAGCGCTACCATACCATTTTTTTTATTTTTAAGGTACGGAAAACCTTCTTCACTTTAGCATTCTGTGACTTTTGCCGGAAGCTGCTATTCCAGGGTTTCCGCTGCCAGACATGCGGGTACAAGTTCCACCAGCGATGCAGCACAGAGGTGCCACTCATGTGTGTCAACTACGATCGACTAGAGTAAGTCACTAGGAGGAGCATGCTGCTGCCAGTGACGGCTCAAAGTTCTTTTTATTTTCTTTCTATTTGTTAGCATGGAAGAGACGCTAACAAAATTTTTCTTTTCTTCTTTTTTTTTTTTTTTTTGTTTCAAATTCTGTGCTGATTCATAGTATCTTTGTAATGGTCAGAGCTCCAAATCACCTGCATAGACAGTTAAAGGGCATCTGTCAGCAGATTTGTCTCTATAAAACTGGCTGATCTGTTACATGTGCGCTTGGCAGCTGAAGGCATCGGTGTTGGTCCCATGTTCATATGTGCCCGCATTGCTGAGAAAAAGGTTTTAATGTAAGCAAATGAGACTCTAGGAGCAACGGGGGCGTTGCCATTACACCTAGAGGCTCAACTCTGTCTCTGGAACTGCCGCGCCCTCTTCACTTTAACACTGCCAGGTGTGATGACATTTTCAATGCATGGCTCTGTCAATCAAAGTGCAGAGGTCACAGCAGTTGCTGGGAGAGCAGAGCTAGAGGCTCATTTGCATATATTAAAACATTTTTTATTAGCAATGCGGGCACATATGAATTTATGACCTACACTGATGCCCTCAGCTGCCAAGTGCACATGCAACAGGTCAGCCAGTTTCGTAGGCAAGTCTGCTGACATGCCCTTTAAATGATAGAATTCTGACTGGCTGCTGCTACCACTAGAGGGAGCTTGGAGTAGGTTTCACACACTGTACTCAATAACACTATGGTATGCAGTAAGCACCTGCACTTCCCCTAGTGGTGACTAGAGGCAGCCAGAGTTTGATCACTTACCTCTGTCAATTTAGATTTATGCTGATTCCATGTTACATTACAATTCAGGATACCCAGTGATTTTCCACAACTTAGTTGAGTCTCTTCATTTTGTTTTGTCTCTCAGTTTGCTATTTGTCTCAAAGTTCTTTGAACATCACCCAATATCTCAGGATGAAGGTCCTTTTGAGGAGGTCACCCCTGCTGTTGAATGCTACTCACACTCACCCCCTCCAGATATCAGCGGGTAAGGTTTGACCGTGTTCTTTTAGAATATAAGGCATAGATAATTGGCGGATCTACCCTGTCTCCTTTTGGGGGGGTCTCGGACCACCATGATTCTGTGTGGCAGCCATCCTCCCTTTTTGCAGCTGCCAGTGTTTATTTTACAAAGTGCTCCTTGCGCATCTTAAATAATTCTGCTGTCTTAATATAAGGAGCAGCCAAAAAGGCAATGAGCTGGAAATACTGTTACGTCTAATCTGTCACAAGCCTGGCTGCTGTTGTATAATTTGGGATTATTCCTGGCTATCGGCTGAGCTGTGATCTGTTAATAGAGCTGTGTAAATGTTGGCTTTTCTCTAATCCTTGTGAAAAAAAGAAATAATCTTGTGAACCCGGAGTTAAAACTGAAATTTCACCTTGACCCCATACTCGTCCCGCTGACTTACTTTGAATGTTCCAGAACTGAAGGTCCATCTTGCATGTCTGAAGGGTATAAAGCTGAGCTTAAATGCCTCCATTAATACTGTTTTACAGAGAGACGGATATGGGAAATTGGAGGCATACAGAAGTACAATATTGCCCATAAACTACTGTGGATGGTGTATTATGGCTCTGTGCAACATGGCATGTAAAGTAGGAGTTCTCTGCTAAAGACAAAAGGGGTCTCCCGCTTTGGACCCCATTTTAGTAGCCAGAATGGAGAGCAGACTTGAGCCATCCTTGTGTGACATGGAGGACTAAATTCCAACCACGGCAGCCCTTTTACACTTGACCATATAACTTAACCCTTAGGCTAATTTCAGACTAGCCTGTCCTGTGCAGGAATCCCATTCAGTGTGTGAGCGTGATTCCCCGTTATGGACGTTGATCACTTCGCAATGGCACACTGCATTATACTGGTTTATAATTTATATATACTGGACTTTTACAGAACTATATTGACAGCATTATGTCATTTTAATTCAGTAGATACAGGTCATGCAGGGACACACAGCATTATAAATCACTAGAATGCTGTGCGCTGCTGAGAAATGAGCAGTGTCCTTAATGGGAAGTCACACACGCACAGGGAATGTGATTACCACACAGGATGCTCTCGTCTGAAAGAGCCCTTTAGATGAGTGCACACCTAAGCTAAGTTTTGGCCAGTCCCAGGATTGCTTAGCTGTATAAAGCCCTGTTCACATCTGCATTCTAAATTTTGATATTTTGATCATAACAGAAACCAGCAAGCAGTGCCACTTTTGACTGGTAGACCAACAATGGACCCTGTTGACTTATTTTGGCTTCCTTCATGGTTTCTGTAGTTTTGATGGAAAGAATAGTACTTCATACAGTCTGTTTATCAAAACTTCTCGGTTCTGCCTACCATGTATGGGGTCAACGTCCCTATGTGTTGTTTCCTGACAGATGTCGGAAAGAAGAATTGGGCTTTTTGATTTTCAGCATGCCTAATCCCCAGGGAAATCGTCACCCCCATCACCATCATGGCATTGTGTTTTTTTTTTTTTTTTATGCGTGCAAGTTATAAGTATCGCCAGCGTTAGAACTTTACCAACATTTAAAGGGGTTGTCTAGGAGTTAAATTATATCCTGAGGATATGTCATCAGAATTAAGTCCTGGAAAACCCCTTTAAAAATGGAATAATAAAACTCTGTTCTCATTGTTCTGCTTCCCCCTTTTGTTTAGTTTGTGGTTTGGTTTTTTTCTTGTACATCTGTGTAGTGTGTAAACTGTGAAGCGATTGATCCCTTTCAGCTGCTGCCGCTCCTGTAATCCCGGCTTGTGTGCACCTGGCTCGGCAGGCTGTGGTTTGTAAAGATCAACTTCAGATGAAATGCAAATTTATTAATGCAAATCTAGATTCAACTCGTGTTGGCCATACATGCTCTATACAGGCGATCTCTTGTTTTATATTTAAATGAGACTTTTTTTTGACAGTTTTCCTACAGTTACAAAAGTATGTCGCTTTACAAAAATGTTACAGAACTGTGGGAAAAAAAGGCTCCTATGAATATACCACAACTCTAGTGATGACATCAGCGTACAGTGTCCCTATGGGGTCTGTATTTCAGATCCTTAAAGGGTTGGATAGAGATACTAATACAAAATGCAAATCTCACAGCTTTGAATCCGATGTACCGAATTTTCAAGCCCTGTCTGTTGGGTTTCTCCTCCGATTTTGCAGTTGAGATTGAGAATTACAATCCTTAGTTGACAGATCACAAGTAGTGTTTGGGAGGCTCTAGGATATTGGCACATCATGTGCGCAGTCTGTCCTCATGTAGCTCATAGTACAGCTCAAGAGATTTATTTTTCTCTTTCTAGAAAGTTTATGAAAAGCAAAAACGGATCGCTATTAGGATCCATTCTCTATCCGCAGCGGTTCCACAATTTTGCGGAACGGGTGCAAAAGATGTGGATAAGATAAGGCATTTCTATCATAGGGCTGACCATATGTGGTCTGCAAAATGTGGAACGCACACGGGCCGGTATCCATGTTTTGCGGATCCATAATTTGCAGCTGGTAAAACACTTACGGATATGTGAATGCTACTTTCTCATTATCGGCAGGCTTTTCCGGTGGGTGAACAGCCTGACTGATCCGTGCTGCTGCTAGTGCATGTGTGCCGCCGGACGTCCGCTCCAGCCCCATTCACTATAATGGGGACGGGGCTGAGGTCCGGCTGCAGCATGGGAAACATGCGAAGAGGCGGCTGGAATAAAGCTGCGACAAACCTGCCAAGAGGCGCCCGAAATAAAACTACTACAAACATGACACGTCGTAGTTTTGTTCTGGCCTCCTCTCTGCATGTTTTCTGCCCTGCTGCTAGACCTCCAGCCCACCCGCATTATAGTGAATGGGGCCGGAGCGGACTTCCGGCGGCACGCGTGCACTAGTGGCAGCGCGGATCCGGCAGGCTGTTCACCCGCCGGAACAGCCTGCCGCTAATGTGAAAGTAGTTTAAGGGGTGACCACCATTATTTTAATATCATTCAGCATGCAAAATTTCACTTTTGCACTTTGCTTTGTTACAAAAATGACCCAGTTGTAATGCTATCCATTATCATGGTGCCCCTGGTGTTTAAAGTGGTTCTCTGGGAATGAAGAAAATATAAATACTTGAATATTACTTTTATTATAAATGTATATCCAAATACCTTTCATTAGTTATAATGGCTCGTTTTGTCTGGGGAGCAATCATTGAGGGAAATAAAATGGCCATTGTCCTATTAGTACACACAAAACCTGTCCTAATCACACAGCAAGACCAGTTACTTCACAACACTGAGCTAAAGAGCTGTCTCATCCTCCTCTCTGCTCTGCTAGTCAGGGATTATGATACTGACTACAGATAAGATCTTCAGATGAATCTGAGTCCATGAGGAGACATGAAGTACAGAGAGGAGGTGGGGATGTGGTAATGAGCAGAAGCTCTTGTATACAGCTTCCGTTATCAGTCTGTCCTCTCTGTACTTCATGTCTCCTCATGAACTCCATTCCTACAGCGATTCAGCTGAAGATGATATTAAACTGTGTTCAGGACCATAACCCCCGACAAGCAGAGAGGAGGATGAAGCAGCTCTTTACCTCAGTGTTGTGAAGTATCTTGTCCTCCTATGCGATTAGGACAGGTTTTGTGTGTACTAATAGGACTGCGGCCATTTTATTTCCCCTGATTGCTCCCCAGACAAAACGAGCCATTATAACTAATAAAAGTTATTTGGGAATATGTTTAATAAAGTAATATTAAAGTATTTTCATTTTCTTAATTCCTGGAGAACACCTTTTAATCTACATAGCAATGCGCACGTCCACCTGCTGAGGTGCTAGCACATGCTCGGTTTCATCCTTTAACTGCCACCAGCCAAATTTACTGTTAGAAGCTGTGACAGAGGAAGGGAGCTGCAGCAGAAAGGACACACACCCCGAGCTGCCAGCTTGAAATAAATGTAGCAGAACTGTTGGAGCACTGTATGCAGAGATCCATGTGAGGTACAGGGCTGGTTCTAAGAAAGATTGCCATGTGCAATATGATGTAGAAATGAAAAGCATAACCCCCTTTTAAAGAGGACCAATCGCCTCTCTTACTTCAGTGAATACTTACATTCCCCATGAAGGAACACTTCTGAATCCTTGTGACTCAGAACGCTGCACTGGCATGAATGCATTGGCAACTAGGCGTTCCCTTGTCAGTAGACTGAGTCCCTTCACCATCTGACACTATTGGGCAGTGTGTAGAGACCTCTCCCAACTGAATAGTAATGCCAATTTTGTGACTTTTTTTATATGTTTTCGGGGGGCATAAAAGAAAAAAAATGCCCAAATGTAGAGTTCTAAGAAACTATTTCTAACTTTCTGGTTTATCGGTAATATGAGTGTTTACAAAAATGATGGCGGGTGCTGATCACTGCACCTTTTAAGGGGTTAAAGGGGATTATATTTGCACATCCAGATGAAGACACAGCCCTCTTGCTTTTGTTTCCTTATTCTTTCCCCTTTCTGAAACTTTCTTCTGAAGTTTCCTTTCTTTCTGTTCAGCATGAAGCCGTTAGTTTCCCCAGGACAGATGTAATGAAGTGCGGCCATTATGGGGCCGATCAGATTTAGTTTGAATTATTGCAGCAGAGTCCTAATTTGTCACAGTGACAGCTCGAGTTCCTGCTCTCGTTATTTCATTAGACAGTGCAACCTGCAAAGCCGTGTCTCATGTTTCACGTTGCTGACAAGGGCCTGTACTCCATTGCAGTCTCTTCCATGCCACAGCGCTCTGTCCTGCTCCGTTCTCAGGAGTTAGGACTTCATGCCCTCAGTTTAATTGCATCTTGAGGCTGCTGCTTTACTGCGTCTTGTCCTTGCAGTTTTTAGCGCCAGGGTTAGGGGTTTGTTGTGTGTGTGTGTGGGGGGTTTATAGCACAACTTGCTCTGGGTACAGAATTTTTCTTCTCGTTTTCCCATAGGTTGCTCTATTGGACTTGAAAGTAGGACATTTGTTGTCTCGCCAGTGCGACCCTGTTAACCCTGTAAATCAATTGCCAATTCATTCAAGGGGTTGCCTGCTTTTTACTATTGATGACCAATCGTCAGGGTAGGTCAGTATCAGTTCAGGGGGGGGTGGGGGTGGGGGGGGGGTCAGTGTAATTACAAGTATGGTGTCCCCATAAACTTTTATGGGATGGCTCCTGTCTGTTCAAGTGAACAGGAAGGATCTGTCCTATTGAAGTGACTGGATACGCCATACTTGTAATGACACTGCCCGCCACTGCTGCTAGCAGGTAAACAGAGCAGAGAAGGCATCACTCATAAGACCGCTGCCACCTCTGCAATCAAATGGTCTGCGGGGGTGCCGGGAGTTGGACCCTCGCCGATCTGATATTGATGACTTATCCTGTCGACAGGTCAGTAATAGTAAAAAGTGGAAAACCCCTTTAAATAGTTTTTCCGTGTTGGATTGAACATCCTTACCAAAAAATCTCCATCAGTCCGCTTCCGGCAAGTGAGTAGGAGCTGAGCTGCAGTAACCTGGGTACTGCTCAGAGAAGGGGGCTGCAATTTGGGTTGATTGGTGAGGGTGCAAAAAAATGGTCTGATATCGATGACCTATCCTGTCTAATATCTGTAATCCAAAAATATGGGAAATATGAATCTGAGTATAGTCAAGTTCTTTGACTTACATGGCAGCTACCTATAGGTGGCACTAGAGATAATACACTCATTTCTAAATGAGAACTAACTTACATACTTTTTCCTAATGCGCCTTGCCTGTAAGAATCCCTTCACTGCAATTGCATTTTGTAAAGCAAAGAAAAATAGTGAATTAAACCTAAATAGGATTTCCAGGATTGGAGAAACATGACAGCTTTTTTTTTTCCAAAAACTGCGCCACACTGAGCGCAGGTTGTGCCTGGATTTGCAGCTCAGCTGTGGACAGGTGTGGCATGGTTTCTGGTAATTGGTAGCGATTTTTCTTTTTCTTTTCACCCAGGCACCAGTGGTCATGATAGCCGTGGGTGCGTACATTTTGGTACATTGATATATTTGACCACTATACACCTGTTTTTGTTTCAGTAGTGCAGCCTGAGGCTTTAATCTTGTAATGTCAAGCAGTCAGATGCGGTGAGATTTTTTGTTCGGTAAGTCTCCCTTAACTCGAAGGCTGTGTGACTATTAAAGGAAACCTGTCCCCTTGAAAATGCAGTGTAATCTGCCAGCAGCATGTTTATAGAGCTGGTGGAGCTGAGCAGATTGATGTATAGTTTTGGGGAAAAGGTTCAATATAATTTTTACGTCAGTCACTTAAATTCCTGCACATTCTGGGCTTTGAAGTCATATCAGTGATTGATGTCCTCCCCTCTGACTGTGTATACAGAGAGAGCTGTCAACCGCTGATAGGACCGCCTCCTTGACTTCAAAGCCCAGAATGTGAAGAAATTTAAATGACTGAAGTACAAATTATATTGAATCTTTTCCCATAAAATTATCTATCAATCTTCCCAGCTCTGTAACCTGCAGCTCAGACACCATGTTCAATGTGACCGGGTCCCTTTAATGTAGGTACGATATACCTAATATCCCCTTAAACCCCCACAAATATAGGGGTCATTTCCAGTCTTGGTTTCTGAAGGAACTAGTGCATTTCCTTGTTTTTGTTCTTTAGGTGTCTAAACACAGTAAATTTTTCTTCTTTTCCCTTCTAGCCTCCCAAGTAGTTCTCCGTCCAAGTCCATTCCCATTCCCCAGCCATTCCGACCTGCCGATGAAGACCACAGAAACCAATTCGGCCAGCGAGACCGGTCGTCATCTGCTCCCAATGTTCACATCAACACCATTGAGCCTGTTAACATTGATGTAAGTGGCCATTGTGGACTGCTGCATTGCCCTCAACCAACAATAATTGGTTGTGTTGTGACCTTAACCATGACATCTGCTTCGATAAATACATTATATACAATTGGGTGGAAAGGTTGGCGTGCTCAGTCACTGGTAATAGCAAGATCCACCATTGAGGGTCCTCAACAGAACAGGGTCTGGTGGCTGTTTTAGAGGGACTTCTCTCATTGGTATCCAGCTCTTGATAGGAGATGTGGTTTTGCTATAGCTGAAGAACTACTGGTTGGAGATGGGTGGTGTAATACATTTAAATGGAGTCCCAGTATTAGAGCCCCTGTGGTTAACTTCTCACTGGGGTTCTGGCAGTATGAAAAATGGTTTATCCAGCAACTTATGTTCAAGGGGTTCTCCATTCTGACCAGTCACTACTTCTTGATTCTTTGATAATAAGTACATTAATAATGTTCTCCATTCTGGACACCCCCCCTCCCCCCTGAGTTTCTGTGAAGTGCTACCTCAGGGGGAATGGAAGAGCACCTGTCAGCAGGACCAACCTTATTAATACAGGCATACCAGATGGTGGGGTTGATCTTGCTGATCAAAATTATACAACACCATGTCTTGTGAAAATCGGTTGTGGCATTCTAGAGAAAAATACTTATTCTGTACGCAAATGAGGGTATAAGTGCACTTAGCCAGTGCACGAAAGATGAGGTGAACCAAAGGGCTAGGGCCTTCTTCTCGGTGCACTGAAGCCCTCAACTGCATAAAGAATAAAATTATTTTCTCTATGGAAGATTGCAACCAATTTTTACCAGTCCGGTCTCATTTTAAATGGCAAGATCAACCCTACTGGGTATATGCCTGGTTGAATAGGATTGATCCTGTCGACGGGTGCTCTTTAAGCCTTACACAGTGCTCATATAAATCAGTGGCTGCTGCTTTGAGAAATGGGCACTGATGGCGATTTTCCCCAGCCAAATTAGATGTTTGTTGGGCGTCTAGGGATCTGGACCCTCTGTGCTCAGCTAACCACTGCACCTCTGTTTCTGGATTTGCCCCTCAGTCTTATGAAATGCTCAAGAACCTTTTCTAGAACCACAAGGAATTCATCTGCATCTTTTTCACATATCTTATAGGATTTAATCCGTGACCAGGGCCTTCAGCGCAGTGAGGGAGGTAAGGACCTGTCTGCTCTTCTGATATTTCTGTCTGAAAATTTTTCTAAACACTGAATTCCTCTGTTAATCCTCCTTGAAATCTACGAGTAGTATGACAAGTGGGTGTTACCATTATCTTTTTTTTTTTTAATAGGGTTTATCGCTATACACTGTTAGACACTAATAATAAATACCTCACAAAGTGAGTGCTAGGCTTAGACGCCAAGTATGAACACCAAAAAGAGAGGCTGGCACAACTGGCAATAAATATAAACTTTATTATAATATCAGAGAAGAAAATCTCTGATATTATAATGAAGTTTAAATTTATTGCCAGTTGTGCTACCCTTTTTCTCTTTTTGGTGCTCTATACACTGTTGTGGCATAAGGCAGGCACCCTTAACAAGGACCGGTTGTCACTTTATTCATATATTTCCAGGAGAAAGAACCAAGGGACGGCACAACACAAAGTTGTGAGAGATGTTTCAGAATTACTTAATGAGGAATCAAAGTATTTCCCTAAACCAGATATGTCAGGAGAGAGGACCGTTCCTCTTTAATTATAACTAAATCTGTACAACCCACGTGAATTCACCTCCTCATGCATATTCTTCATTAGCTGTTAAATGAATTGTCTTTGTCTGCGTCCTCATGGTCTGATGCACATCAGAGGATTTATCATGTAACATTGCATTAGTCTAGGTTCCCAGACTTCCTGCCAGTCATAACCAACATATACCTGCCATTCTGGTCATATTATTTACTATTTAATCCCTTTTAAAGAAATTCCTACATTTAATTTTTCTTTTTTTTGTTTTATACCCAATTCCTTAGTTCAGAAGTAGACATTTTTACACCTTATTTACCCCACAAAATAGACTAGGTGAGCCATCAGGTTATTCTTTTAGAAAGGCAGGGTGACAGTTGGTGTGGCCACTGTGACAGCTCCCTCAGAGGAAGTTTGCCAGGGACTGTTACGGTTTTCCCAGACGCACAAGGCCGATCTGTCTAGCTAAAGGTCTTGTTGCACAACTAACCTTAAGAATTAATTTGACGTTATTAGCAGTGTTGCTAGGCAACAGTGATGCTCCTTGTCTGTCAGGAAGAAGTCTTCTTTCCGCCAGGTCAAGGACGGTCTTAAAACTTGTTCAATATGAAATGTGTTTTAGAGTCTTTTATGAAGGAGGCGGATGTGTGGTTGGCTTTCAGAGTCTGGGAAAGCTGGGAGCTGTATGGTGGCCATATCTGTTGTAGCTTGCCCTATCCAAAATCAAATGAAACAAGCAACTGATTGTAAATTTTAAAGGGTGTGTAATATTTGGCGACCAATTTGTCATCATTGCGCCGTAAAAAAAAAAAATGACCCAACTTTGCAATTGACCTAGATTAAAAATCTCCTAGTGTTTGGCATATACAACTATGTAGACCTAGGCGTCTCCATGGTAACAGACTACAACAAACTATGTGTAGTCTGATCCCATAGTCATGTTTTACTTCCATGTGTACTCTTGACTTTCAGCTTTTCATATGTATGATGGCAACATCTAGTATGACTATGACTGCAGGTCAGTCTGTAGTCCTGGAGACTGATATGGTATCTGTCAGCAGATTTGTCTTTCTCTCTGCCCTCTGCATTTTGACAGGGCCAGGCAGTTTAGATGTTTTCACTGCCTGGCACTGTAAACAAAAAATGTGCAGAAGACGCGGAAGTTGCAACGAGAGCTGATCGTCTAGGTGTAATGGCAACGCCCTTGTTGCTCCTAGAGGCTTATTTGCATATATTAAAACTTCATTTTTCTCAGCTATGCGGGCACATATGAACATGGGACCAACACAGATGCCTTCAGCTGCCAAGTGCACATGTAACATGTCAGCCAGTGTCATAGGTACAAATCTGCTGACCGATGCCCTTTAAAGGTCTGCATAGAAGTTGTATATGCAAAACTGTATTTGCAAAGTAATTAATTAATTATATATATTTTTTTAATGGATTGGACTTTTAAAATAAATGCGGACTTGCCCTTAAATTCCGCAAAATGCAGTCTTTTCTAACCCTTTGCTTATATATAACAAAGTAATTGACCCCAATTAAAAACTGTAAATATTAATGTCTGTTTATTAGGAATTTTTTGCTAATTATGTCTTGTTAATTCTGCCCTCCCACTCAAACTTCTTCTCCCCCCCCCCCCTTTCCACTACTACATTTTAATCCCCTTTTCTACTCTAACCCCCCCTCCCTATTCTCCATTTTTTTGTTTTTGCCTTCTTTACGCCTGTGTTTCTCCCGCAGCCCCCCAGGTCCAGCCGGCCCGCTGCCTTCGGAAATACCACTCTCGGAACCCCAGCCCACTCCTCCATTCTCTCCCCAGTGAAATAGTCTTTGATTTTGAGTCTGACCCGGTTTGCAGAGGTAGTTGGGCTGTGTTTTTTTATTTTATTTATTTTTTATTAGTATATTTATTTTTTTACTTACCCCCTAAAATTGTTTCCAGTCACCCCCTGATCTAGTGCTGTTTATTCCTCTGCCTCCACATCTTGCACATGTGTGCAGCACACAGGAGATGCTGGATCTTACTTTTCACTGTGTGTGCACAATCTGTAGTTTTGTGTTTTAGCCTTTTCTTGTATCCTATACACAGTGCATTATTAGACACACTCCCGCTGTATTCACCTGCATGAGTAATCTGACATTACCACGTTCACCTTTCATTTTACTAGAATGCATTTTCACTTTTTTATTCTGTCACTAACTTTCCGAGTTACTTGTCATCACTGTCGGTATTTCCATTGTGCATACTGGTATGTCCCGTGATAATTTGAATGTTGGACTGTAATGTAGGCTGCATGCCCAGGGAAGCATTACAATCCATAGCCCTTAGGTGCACCTCTATGGACATTTCGGGGTATCCGAAGATGTGGACATCTGATCGGTGGTCCCCAAGCTTCAGTAGGACAATGACCCCAATGTGGAACTCTAAACAGTTTTCTGTACAGATAGCGGGTTTATTCCACAGTCCGGAGTGGGCCCTTGTGGCCAGGTGATGTCATCAGTATAGACAGTACACAAACGCTAAACTAGAAATCAAGCACCACCAAGAAATGTATTTGTACTACACCCCACCACAAAGTATAGCTCCTATTATCAGCTGCGCTTACCTGCGCAGCGAATGGTACCCATGCATTGCAAACTGGCTATAGTTACCAGACCTCAGTCCAAGGTGTCCCTGAGATCCCACCAATGAATCCTGTGGTTCTGCAGAACTTTGCCAACCCCTTGACCTATTGACTAGAGGGATGGCTATTTTACATAGTTCACACCTAGCGCTTGCCCCAGGTAGCATGACCTTCCTATAAAGAGCAGTCTGCCAGCCATGACAGAGTCTTGTCTTTTAGTTGCAAAACGTATTTGTCACGAAAAGTTATGCAGCTCTAGAATACACCCTCTGCTTGCTTTTATTGAATTGTACTTCAATTTATGTCTACTGGCTGCAAAACTCACCATGATCACATACTGCTAACACACAGCTAGATTGCTCATCACATGATCGGGATTGTCTCTGTTCTCTGACAGCAAGCAAACAAATTGTATGTTATGAAGTTGTTGAACTTTTCGTTGCATCATTTAAAGATTCTGCCCAGTCCTACCACAAGGTGGCAGCAACACCTGATGTTAAGCCAGTCTTGCCCGCCCTTGCTGCCAGTTTTTTTTCTAGTAGCTGATGACTGGGGGTCTCCCGCTTAGGATCAATTATTGTCTGCTAGGTACTATCACACATGCAGGTTTAGTAGACCCCCACCCCCTACTAGTTGTTAATTCATCCTATTTTATATCTTCCTTATCAATTCTTTTTTTTTATTTTTTTTTTATTCTGATTCTTATATTTTTATTTTGTGATGACAGGCACAACCCCAGGCTTATCTGCTACCCCTCCAGCTTCCTTGCCCGGATCCCTCACAAATGTTAAGGCTCTTCAAAAATCCCCCGGTCAACAGAGAGAGCGCAAGTCATCCTCTTCCTCCACAGAAGACAGGAGTCGGATGGTGAGTCTGCGTGCAAATGAAAAAAGAAGTGGCCATGTTGTGGTAACCAGTGGGGCTGCTGGACTGATTGGAATCTCTTGTAGAAAACACTTGGACGCAGAGACTCCAGTGACGACTGGGAAATCCCAGATGGGCAGATCACAGTCGGACAACGGATAGGATCTGGTTCCTTTGGGACTGTGTATAAGGGAAAGTGGCATGGTAGGTACATGAGGTTTAACAGGTTTACATCTGCACTGGTAGGAATATTTCTGATCCCATTGACTTCTAAATTGGTCTAGTCGATCAGTTTTTATTTTTCAGGGCAAGAATAGCGTTGTTATTGGATGTCTGTTCTATTTTTTTTCCTCCATTGTTAAAGGGGTATTCCCGTCGTTGATCATTGGGGTGCTCTCCTCTAGAACTCCCAACGGTTCTGAGACTGTAGTGCTGCCATCCCGTCACAGTTAATTTTCGGCACAGCGAAGCTGTGGCCACCTTCTGTGCAGGGAGCTACAGTATGTCACAAGACGCCAAGAGAAGTGAAAACTAACAGAAGCTGAAGAAAAAGAGCAATGAAAGATGAAAACACGTTGAGAGATGGGGAAATGAAGAGAAAAAACATCTAAAATAATTACAATCTGAGGGGAAGGACTCGGGCCAGGCATAGAAATAGTCAGGTCCATAAATATTGGGACATTAGACACAATTCTAACATTTTTGGCTCTATACACCACCACAATAGATTTGAAATGAAATGAACAAGATGTGCTTTAACTGCAGACACTCAGCTTTAATTTGAGGGTATTTACATCCAAATCAGGTGAACGGTGTGGGAATTACAACAGTTTGCATATGTGCCTCCCACTTGTTAAGGGACCAAAAGTAATGGGACAATTGGCTTCTCAGCTGTTCCATGGCCAGGTGTGTGTTATTCCCTCATTATCCCAATTACAATGAGCAGATAAAAGGTCCAGAGTTCATTTCAAGTGTGCTATTTGCATTTGGATTGTGTTGCTGTCAACTCTCAAGATGAGATCCAAAGAGCTGTCCCTGGTGAAGAAAACGCCCTTCACAACAGTTGGCTAGATCAAGAACACTCTGCAGGGGGTAGGTGTATGTGTATCAAAGTCAACAATCAAGAGAAGACTTCACCAGAGTGAATACAGAGGGTTCACCACAAGATGTAAACCATTGGTGAGCCTCAAAAACAGGAAGGCCAGATTAGAGTTTGCCAAACGACATCTAAAAAAAGCCTTCACAGTTCTGGGACAACATCCTATGGACAGATGAGACCAAGATCAACTTGTACCAGAGTGAGGAGAAGGAAAGGAACTGCTCATGATCCTAAGCATACCACCTCATCAGTGAAGCATGGTGGTGGTAGTGTCATGGCGTGGGCATGTATGGCTGCCAATGGAACTGGTTCTCTTGTATTTATTGATGATGTGACTGCTGACAAAAGCAGCAGGATGAATTCTGAAGTGTTTCGGGCAATATTATCTGCTCATATTCAGCCAAATGCTTCAGAACTCATTGGACGGTGCTTCACAGTGCAGATGGACAATGACCCAAAGCATACTGCAAAAGCAACCAAAGAGTTTAAGGGAAAGAAGTGGAATGCTATGCAATGGCCAAGTCAATCACCTGACCTGAATCCGATTTGAGCATGCATTTCACTTGCTGAAGACAAAACTGAAGGGAAAATGCCCCAAGAACAAGCAGGAACTGAAGACAGTTGCAGTAGAGGCCTGGCAGAGCATCACCAGAGATGAAACCCAGCGTCTGGTGATGTCTATGCGTTCCAGACTTCAGGCTGTACTTGACTGCAAAGGGTTTGGAACTAAGTATTAAAAAGTGAAAGTTTGATTTATGGTTATTATATCCCATTACTTTTGGTCCCTTAACAAGTGGGAGGCACATATGCAAACTGTTGTAATTCCTACACCGTTCACCTGATTTGGATGTAAATACCCTCAAATTAAAGCTGACAGTCTGCAGTTAAAGCACATCTTGTGCTGTAGAAATCACAGGGTCAACAGGAAGTAATCGGCTAATGTAACTGAAGCAGGTAACGGCCCACTCTTGAAAGAGGTCCAGAAGAGCCAGGTGTGCATGACTGCATTTAAGTTGTCACGATGCTCGGCAATGATTGTCTCTATTCCATGCAAGAGATCATCTCACTGTTCCACTGTTCAGTTGAAGGGGAGTCACTAGACTGGTCATTCCAAGATCTTGTCAATCTGTCAAAAAGTGATGCAGTAGGCCCTTTTTAATCAGAGAGGTCCAGGTATAAGCAAGAGCAAAGCCTTCTGGGGGTGGGGGGTGGGGGTCGCCTATTTGTAGATATTAAATCTGGCCTCCCAGCAAGGATGGATGAGAGAACGAGACCGCCACATGCTGGTGTGGCCAGTACAATTACTCACAGTAAGTGTCAGGGACTGTAGGATATATTCTGTGTAGTATTTGAGGGCAACAATACTGCCAAGAAAGGATTAAGGATTGAAAATCATCTTCTGAGCATGGCAAGCAGTAGGCATTTTGTATGTCAGACTGGCAAAAGATTTTATCTTGTCTTTGAGAAGCTGATTCTCCCTCCCAAGTCTGAGTGAATGCAGACTTGTTTGCAGATACCCCTAGCAGGCAAAGAAGTAGCAGGGGAAGGAAGTGTTATTTGCCGCAAAAGGAATTCAAAGGCAAATAACGTGGAAAAATCTGTGAAGCAGAGCTGTGTAGACCCCAAGCAAAGCTTAGAAAGAAGGGACGTGGGAGGAATCTGTCATCACCTGCCGGATCCTTCAATTATCAGAGGGTTTTCATACCAGGAAAGATTCCTATTTTATAGGGAAATGCTATGTTGTTAGTTAAATAAAGGGCTCATTGGGGCAGACGTATGGAAAATTCTCCCTTTAGGTCTAGATTTGTCCCACTATGAGATGAGGTGGTGCATCAGAAAAGGGAAAATCTGACAGAGGTGGTCTATCTGGCAAGACCCAAGGTATTGAAGTGGGAACTATTGTAAGATGAGGCTCTCCAATCCCACCCATTGTTTGCTGGAGCCTTTTTGGAACTAGTCGATGATTTTGTGCAATAGGGCTGCCTGGTGATAACTGTCAAATTTGTCAAATTCTGTGAGCATGGAGCGCAAGTTCTTCTTTTTAAAGAAAAAAAACTGGACTGTGGTATATTAATCGGAATTGTCTGGAATACTGTTCATACATTCAGCCCACCAGAGTTGTGACCTATTTTTTTTTTTTTTTTTTTTTTTTTTATCGAGATAAAAATTAAGTGATTATCGAGAGGAAGAAGGCAGTTTATTTTGCCCTGCACCACTGTAACAATGTAGACTTCAGGTAAACATTGAAGAGCACTTGCACGAGCACAGTGGACCCTTCAAACTGCTAATCGGCAAGGGGGCCGGGGGTTTGACCTCTACTCATCTGGTATTGATGGCCTATCCGGAAGACAGGTGATTAATATTGGGAAACTGGCGTACTTGATCTCGTCATAGACACACCTGGATGGGCCACTCATCAGAACGTCTGCAAATCACAGAGCAAAACTGACCACGACACATAGAATAATAACACAAAATCTCAAAAAGTGGTGCAAACTGAATAACATTCCACACTTGGAAAGGTGTCTGTGAGGAGAGGTTGGAAGATAACACAATTCAGCTGTAGGATATGAACTGTTCCTACTTATCTCTTGGCTCATTGTGGGAAGGCACCCTATAAACTAAATGTGGGTGTGAAACAGTCGAGCCTGTAGCAAGGTATACAGCTCTAGGTACAAATGCAGAGAAACATGATTAACAAACCTGTAGTTTGGAGCTAGCATGAACTCCAGTAACATCAGGGAAGCAGGTGACAGTACCTCTTAAACTTAGAATTGCAGAATCTTTACAAGAGTAAAGGTGTCAAAGTCAAGATTTGGAAAGTCAGACTACCCCTTAAGGTTCTGCCAGTATCGAGAAGTGATGGAGTTACTGCTGCCTGGCCAGAGGAGTACTTGCAGTGCCCCTTTCTCCACGATTAGGTAGGAAAAAGCTCTGGGATAGCCACAATGTGCTGATCGAAGACCGATGTAAACGCTGTTATATCCACTGGTGTTGACCTCTGCAGACCTGCAACATAAAGGGGTAACCTCAAGAATTTGGTATGTTCGGTCCTTGATGCTCAAAGACTGGACAATGGGCTCAGCATTTGACTATCTGGCGAGGTCTTTAAATTTCTGCTCCGTCAAAATTAACAGTTCTTGTTGCAAGCCTGGTGTATGATCTCCTTCACGTGAACGAAATGAATACAGAATGTCATATCGCGTCAGCGCACCTTAAAGTCCACACATGCAGCACATAAATTGTCCGCTACAGTGCCTCACTGTGCTCCAATACACTTAACGGCACAAAAGCAGAAAAATCTAATCTTGTGGTAGAAGTGAGTCAACAGTAACTACTCACTCCATCCAGTACATAAAGTGTCTTCCTACTTTTATTACAATTTGCATATACAACAGCTCACAACTTAATCATGAGTTTCGGAGTTTCTTTATCATATCCTGTGCAACGTAATCATGCTTGTTGGCTCGCATTTCCACAAGTGATATTGGATAACATTGTCCTGCATTTGTGCTGTGAAGTGTATGGCAATCCATATCCAACGGTCTGGCTGGATCAGGGGTGCCGGGCCCCAAGGTGCAACGTGCTTTATCAGTTTCTTCAGGAGGTATGCACAAAAGGGTGTTGAAAATATACTGTAGATTAGGAGCAAGGTCTAGAGGGCCTTTCGCGTTAGGGAGCCCCCCGAACACAGATGATGTATTGTTGATTTCTGTGGTTGGCATTATGAGCCATGTCAAAGAGCAGTGGAATCTGGTGGAGATGAAGCTCTATGGCTAAATGGCTATATTTTTTTTGGCTTCTTTGACCCAAAAATTAAACACACCGGGGCTGAAACGGTGTGAAGGAACCCTTAGACGCATCTTTTTTTTTTTTTCCTTCCCCATTTGGGGAAAATCAGTGAAGCCAAGCTACATGTTTAACCCTGTGTAGGAGAGCTAGTTACAGATTCTGTTAGATTAGGTGTTGACAATAGTCTGATGGACTCCATCATAAGTAAATGCAAACTACGACATCTGAACAGAGCTTTGCCTAAATTGAGTTTACCACTCTGCAAAACTGCTGCCATTCATGGTAATGCATGTTTGGTTTTGCTTCATATTAATTCTGTGGTGTCCACAATGATGACATTTGTAGTGTGTGAAAACCACACTGGCATTTCCTACAATTTCTCCCTCTCCCTCTCCCTCTCCCTCTCCCTCCCTCCTCTCGGTGACGGCAGCAGGGGAAATATATTGTACACTGCAAATCAAAGTGTGAATGGGGCAGGAAACATTTGGCAAATCACGCAAGCTGTAGAATAAGATAGTAATAGATGTAATAATAGGCTGGGTATCAGTGTACAGAGAGATCAGCTTGAGAATGAAGCTGTGCAGGTACGTGAGAGCTAGTGAAGATGACAGCATCCTGGGCACACAGATCTGTCATGTATTATGGTATGTTCACATAGAGATGTTTACACTAGGATTTTGGCATGTGTTCCACATCCAAATCTGTCATATCCGCACCCCATTGTTTGAAAAGATTCTGCGTTGCCATTTGTGTGGAAAACAAGGCATCCTAGCCCCGTTGCGGCCTGAAACATTAGTGCTGGGTAACCACAAACATATGTAAAATCATTATTTTTTACTTGTTTCCAGAGCTGTTCATATATTTTAAACAAGTGCTGAACAGTCTGGATCACAAATTTTTATGTTGATGCTCCACCTCCCTCCCATTCCCCTGCTGTGCCGCACATAGCGCTGCTGGAATTCATTGAGATAATTTCTCCTTGAGTCCTCTATTATACGCACACTGCTCCAAAGTCTTGTCAATGTATTCTAGCATCGGGTTGTGGTAAAACTGGGGGTAGGGAGAGAGGATCAGCATAGAAGGTAGTAATCTAGGTTCAATGCAGTACTATTTATGTAATACTGCACTTAAAGGGGTTGTCGCATCTCACTTGGGAGTATGTTCTGCCATGCTTTTTGCGTAGCTCCCTTTCACTACAATGAAAATGTGAGCTGGGACCGCTCCTTTGATAGTGCTTGGGGTAGGTGACAGATCCTGTGATCAACTGATTGTATCTACATGAATTCCGAAAACATGACAAACTTTTATTATTTATATCCGAATAAAAAAGGGAAGTTATCCCAAATCTGGAACACAAATAATTACGAAATATAGAAACCAATTGGATAAAAGGGTGTAAGGTAGGCAAGGCTCATAGAAAGGGGAGCGGTGGAAAAAGGATGCTTTCCCTAATATTTAGTAATAGTCTTTTGGATTTGGGATGACTTCCCCTTTTTTATTCTGAGGTGACAGATTCCCTTTAAATATTGCACAACCTGGTGCCTCCTATACAGTGTACAGTAGGATACCAAACACACCCACAATTCTTCGCTGTCTAGCTGCTTCCACCTTGTTATAACCATTTCCATTGTTTCCTTTTTTATAGGTGATGTAGCTGTAAAAATGTTGAATGTAACTGCACCGACACCTCAGCAACTACAGGCCTTTAAAAATGAAGTCGGAGTGCTCAGGTTAATATGTCCGGCCTGTAATTTTATGTACTTCACATTATCGAACAGGGTTGTGCGGATCCAGGAGCCATGACTTGGTCCGATGTCAGCAACAGACACTTTATAGCTTTGTTCATGGAAGCTAATGTAGACGTGGGGCAGTGCAAAACCTGCAAAAAACTTTGTTCTAGCGGCCAAGTACAGGACGTGGTCTATCCTTTTGCGAATGGACATCCATGTGCTTTCTGCATCCGTATGTCCATTCCACGAAGGATAGAACATGTCTCATTCTTGGCGACAAAACGCAGACCACGGGGCCATTCAAGTCAATCGATCCGCCAAACAAATGAACGCAACATGGATGGTCATTTAGATTTTGCGCACCACAAAATCACCGTTGTGTGCATGAGGCCTTAAAGGGAACCGGTCACCGGGATTTTGTGTATAGAGTTGAGGACATGGGTTGCTAGATGGCTGCTAGCACATTTGCAATACCCAGTCCCCATAGCTCTGTGTGCTTTTATTGTGTAAAAAAACTGATTTGATACATATGCAAATGAACCTGAGATGAGTCCTGTCCCTGACTCGTCTCACATACAGGACTCCTGTGTTTTTATTGTGTAAAAAAAAAAAAAAAAAGCACAGAGCTATGGGGACTGGATATTGCGGATGTGCTAGCGGCCATCTAGCAACCCATGTCCTGAGCTGTATACACAAAATCCCAGTGACGGGTTCCCTTTTAAAATAACAATTCTATTGCCTTTCTTCGGTTAGTCCACCTGGAAATGTATGGGGAAAAAGTCATTTTCAGGAGGGACAGCACAATGCTAATTTTTGACAAGATTCTCCAGCTTTGTTTTTTAATATGGAATACAAGTATTTACTGAGACGGCAGGAGTGCTGTCATTTCCTCCTCTCAAGGTCTCTGCTTGCTGTCAGTAAATGGAGAAATGACTATTTACAGCTAGAGACTGAAACCTCATTCTGCTGATGTATAGCTTCCACCACAGTATCATTCAGAGATTTCCAATCACATTTTCAGGACAGATTTTATAGGCATCTGTTTGTTTTCACTGAATGGAAAGAAGCACTTGGAGATGATGAATTGTCCTTACAAGACGTAATGCAGGTTCAGATCACCCAAGCATATGCATGTCTGGTCTGGCCAAGCTAAATAGGCTTCTCTTTCTGTTCCCCCCCAGCATTACTGTTAGCAACTCACGATTCCAGATTAAAGAGGCGTTTTCCCTTGATCCGCTTCCCCAGCACACGGGTAAACCACCCTATTATCCTCTATACTTTAGAATGCCGCCACAAGGATTTTCCCTAATTTCGGTAATGTAGCCACATTTTGGCTCCAATATTACAGCGATATTACCTGGATCTCCCATGGTTCTGCCAAGAGATCTAGAGATTACAGCCCTAATGTATGAATGCTACCATGGCTGCATAATGCATTTCTGAGGACACCTAGGTAGGTAACCGTAGTTAAGTGGATTGTCCCTCCCTAAAATTTTTTAGGAATTTACCCGATTTAGATCAGGAAAACTTAATTTCATAGTTGTAATCATTTAAAAGAAATGCCCCTGTGTTTAGATGTTGCTGTTGCAGGCTTTTTATGTCTTCTCTCCTGCCCCCCCCCCCCTAGTGTCCAGTGCTGGTGGTCACACATGCTTAGTAGTTTAGTCGTGTCATGCACAAGATACATAGGGCTGGGTAATTCCTGCTATGGTGCAGGTTATCACACTGCAAGGAGCTTCTTCTCACCAGCACTGGACACGTTAGGTTCTAAGGGGGAGCTACAATAAGTGAGTGACGGCAATGGCTCCAGGCAGTAGCATTTTTAACATGTTAACCCCTTGGCAACATCCGCCTTACATGTCCGGTGGCAGTTGGGGTATTAAAAGTGGCTTCTGCTCAGGAGCTGAGGTGGTGAATTAGCTGGCAGGTGACTGGTCTCTTATACTGCAGTCACCTCCACCAGTGTCCATGATTAGAGACACCTGCAATCATGGACATTTGCCGTGGTCATTTGCAACCAAAGCAAAGTGGTCGTATACCAGGAGTGGACTACTCCAGGTGACCAAACGGCCTTCCTTTAGGATAGCGGGAGCCATTCGGTTGCTGACACGTGCACAATTCACTTAAGCTGATGCCAGCAGAAGATGGCAGCCTGCGCACGTGCACTTTACCTTACTGCTGGCATTTGTGCAGCTCAGTTAATGAGGCCACTGTTGAGGCATCTTGTATCGGCACAGACGGATCCGCACCAATAATGCAAACGCTTGTATCCGTTCATAACTGATCCGTTTGCACTATTCATAAAAAAAAAAGTAAGTCAAAACGGATCCGTCCTGACTTACATTGAAAGTCAAATGGGGGACTGATCCGTTTTCAATTGCACCATATTGTGTCAGTGAAACCGGGTCTGTCCCCATTGACTTACAATGTAAGTCCGGACTGATCCGTTTGGCTCCGCATCGTCAGGCGGACACCAAAACGCTGCAAGCTGCGTTTCTAGCGACCGTCTAAAAAACGCAACGGAGACCAAACGCAGCCAAATTGATGCATTCTGAATGGATCCTTATCCATTCAGAATGCATTGGGGCTTAACTGATCCGTTTTTGGCCGCTTGTGAGAGCCCTGAAACTGATCTCACAAGCGGACCCAGAAACGCCAGTGTGAAAGTAGCCTTAGCAGAAGGTAATAGACTGTGTGGGCACACACAACAGAATCGTGCGCCTGCACAAGATTTGGAGCGGCAGCATGATGACGTCACCGCAACTAGAAGGTGGAGAGAAGGGGAGGAGCCTGCTTCAGCTTTATTGCGTAGAGCTCCTTGGGCGCTCTTCAACCTAATTTGCTTATTTATAAAAACGTGTTTTGGGGGGATCGTGAACCTTGTTCTGGACATAGAGGTATATTTGAAAAAGGCTATCGGAGAAACAGTGCTGTATGAACAGTCTAGGGTGGTGACAGATTCCCTTTAATATTTTTTCCATCTTCCCAATACATTGTATGGAATATTAAACGGAAAGTATAACTTGTCCCACAAACTACAAGCCGTCATATGTCTACTTGAACTGATATGTAGACAAAAATATGGCTCTTGGAAGGCAGGGAGGAAAAAATAAAAAAATTTGGGCTGGTTCTTTAAGGGGTTGTCCTGTTTCAGAAGGGAACCAGACAGTACATGTGATCCTCCTGCAGTAAGGAATAGTTGCAATACTTGCCCAGCTGATCCCTCTTCTCTTCTCCCAGTTGCAGCAGTTATGACATGTTGACAAATTGTGGCCATGGCAGCCAATCCCAGGCTTCTTTGATTCACTGCTGAGGCCAGAGACTGGTGCAGTGGTCACATGTTGTCGATGTGCCGTCACCACTGCAGCCAGGAAAACAGAGCCCTGCTGGGACAACCACATTGGCATTGTGGGAGCTGTTAAGTAACAATATATTCTTTATTGCAAGTGGATCACATGTGTTCAGTTTGCTCCTGAAACTGGACAACAACTTGAAGTGGTTAAAGGTATAGGCCACTATGTATTCCCAGCTTCTAGGAACAGCACATACATGCAGCTAGTAATATTATTATGTAATATTCCTAACTCTTGTTTTTTAGAAGGTCCTCTTAACTCCTTGCTGGCCCTTCAGTCCCACAATAGCTGCTGATGGTGGGGGTTGTGTGACCAGTCCCAACCATTGGTGGCGGACTTCTCATGTGCTAGTTTCCCTGTCCATCCACAATGTAAGTGAATGGATACCATTTATGGGTTTGACTAGTGTCATGACCCTCCATCAGTCATTTTGGGACTGCAGCACCAGCAAGCAGGTAATGGGCCCTGCTAATAAACATGAAATAGGCATCATAGACATCATTGAGCATGCTGATGGTTTAAAAAAACGCACGTTACCTACTGCATTTATGTGCTGTTCCCAGTACATGTGCAGCTAGTAATTTATGGTGGCCAACCCTTTTTAATATGTTGTGGGACAAGCCCTTTGACTAGTACTGTTAGCTGATTTTATTATGTGCAATGGTTTGTACTGATTCTTTGACTCTCTTGCTTTCTAGGAAAACTCGGCATGTAAACATCCTGCTTTTCATGGGATATTCTACCAAACCCCAGTTGGCAATAGTGACCCAGTGGTGCGAGGGCTCCAGCCTCTATCACCACCTTCACATCATTGAGACCAAATTTGAGATGATTAAACTGATTGATATTGCACGGCAGACAGCACAAGGGATGGAGTAAGTGCCTCTGCCAAGACGTCTCCTGTCTCCTCTGTTGGATCTTGTAGTAATTAAGTCCTTCTCTCTTCTCAGCTACTTGCACGCCAAGTCGATCATCCACCGAGATCTGAAAAGCAATAGTATCCTTTCCCCAACATGCCAGGACTTTAAGAGCTCTCGTAGAGTCCTCAGACATCAGCAGGTTAAATTGGTTTAGTAGCCACAACTCATACAACTGTCTGTCCTTTAGGAGAGTATTAGCCTCCCCCTTCTAACAAGTGGGGCTATAATATCACCAGTGATCACATAGTCTTTCTCCTGTTTGGTTTGTATCTCTCCTTAACCCTATACTCTAGATATTTTTCTTCATGAAGACCTCACAGTAAAGATTGGTGACTTTGGCCTAGCCACAGTGAAGTCTCGGTGGAGCGGCTCTCACCAGTTTGAGCAGTTATCAGGCTCCATTCTGTGGATGGTGAGAATCTTATCATATGTAGTAATATTGTCAAAGGTTAGAAAAAAAGGGTATTTTGTCCCCCAGAGACTGTGCCGCTCTTGTTTATAGGCTGAGTCTAGTATTGCAGGTCATCCACATGCAAGTGAATGCAATACCAAACCCAGGCCATGGCCAAAAATGATGCTCTGTCTGGGGAGAAGGAACACATTCCCTTTTATTACAACAGTGCTAATTTTCAGAAACAGAAACTGCTAATTATTGCTGCTTAACTCTTTTTAAAGGCAATGCATATGCTTTGAAATACCAGTAGATTTTGTACAAAAAAAATAATAATCTACTACAGCTAATGTGTACACCTGGGCATCTCCATGGTAACAGACAACAAACTAACTCTGTGTAGTCAGATCTTGCAGTCAAAGTCCATCCTGTCACCTACTTCTGGCTAACCTACCAAACGTACATTAGCATAAAGTAGGATAATAATGGAAGAAATCATGAGACTGCAGAATTTGTTTGTCTCCTGGCACTTCTGCTGATCAGCTGTTTGAAGAGATTGCAGTGCTGCCTTCTCTTCACTGTGCGATGTAGACCGCGAGCAGGAGTAATTAGTTCCTCCATCCTCATTCAGTTCAATGGGAAGGAGCAGTTGTTACGTTCAGTCTGCTTTCCATTGAAGTGAACGGGGACAGTGGAGCTGCAATTGCACCCGCAATGATATGTCAACAATATAGGAACATAGCCTTTAACCGTTTTGCTACTGGAGCGATGGGCAAACATGGTGCCTCCTCACACATTCAGTAGGCGTCATGCGCTGCAGGTCTCTGCTGTTTCAAACAGCAGAGACCTGCGACTAATTACCGCGACCGACAATAATGCCGATCGCGGTAATTTAAAGCCTTTTAGATGCCGTGAGCAAGTGAGATCACTGCATCTAAATGCGCAAAAACCCGGACAATCGCGCTTCCGGGGGTGTTACCGGCATCCTCTGTGGCCATCCTCGCTGAAGAGGCTGAGAACATTCAAACTGCAATTCTTATTTTAGCTAGGTGGCAGGCCAACATAAGAAATGAGCAATAGACAGTAATAGTTATTTTAAAAATACATGACTGTTTGAATTAAAAAATAGATTTTGCAGGCTCAAATACGAGCTTCAAAATCATGACAAAATATATATATATATATATATATATATATATATATATATATATATATATATATATATATTTAAATCGCTCCCTTTCCGTATAATAAAAAAAATGGATACCTAAATAACAAAAAATATAAACATCATGGGTATCGCTGCGACTGAAAACTCCTATACTATTAAAATATGTAATTTTTCTAATATGGCGTAACGGAAAAGTGTCAAAATGGCCAAGCTGCCATTTTTTCATTGCTTCTCTTAACCCCAAAAAATGTAATAAAATGTGATCAAAAGTTATGCGGGTCAGAATATGGTGATGTAAAGTTTAAATTAATTTTTATACTATCTAGACAGAAAAAAAACTATACATACGGGGTATTGTTTTAATCGTATTGATAGAGAATGAATGGAATGGGTCAGTTTTGCCTCAAACGGAACGCCGTGGGAACAAAACCCATAAAACTGAGGAATTGCATTTTTCCAATTCCAGCCCATTTGGATTTTTTTTTTACCGCTTCCCACTACATTGTATGCTATAATTAATGGTGGCATTAGAAAGGACAACTTGTCCTGCAAAATATAAGCCCTCATACAGCTATGTAAGCGGTAATATAAAAAAGTTATGGCTCAAGGAAGATGGGGAAGAAAAATGAAAACGAAAAAACCCTCTGGTATCCTAAGGGTTAAGCACTATGATCAGCACTGCTATCTGAAGTCTGCATACTTCTGCTATTACTAACATCTTTTCTTTCTGTAGGCCCCTGAGGTGATCAGAATGCAGGACAAGAATCCCTACAGCTTTCAGTCAGATGTCTACGCTTTTGGAATAGTTTTATATGAATTAATGACGGGGCAGCTACCTTATCAGAATATAAATAACAGAGATCAGGTAGGAGTTTACTCTGAGAACTTATCAGGGAAGATTACGGTACCTTGGTATTTAAAACAGACAATGTGACTTTTTAGTAAAATCATTATTCTGTTGCGAGGAAAATGATTGGTAATGCGCCACCCATCTTAAAGGAAACCTGTAACTCGCAGAGACCCACTGCTAACGTCACGCAACACATGCATTCACCACTAGAGGGAGCTAGCTCCCTGCAATGGGACTTGATTAGCTCCAAATGAACACAGTAAGGGTCCATTTCCACGTCCGTGTGTGTTTTGTGGATCCACAAAACAGATATCGCCGGCACTTAATAGAAAATGCCTATTGTCCAAGAATAGGACATGTTCTATTTTTCTCGGGATAGGAATTGCGGACCCGGAAGTCCGCATCCGCAATTCCAGATCCGGGCAGCACATTGTGCTGCCCCATAGAAATGAATAGGTCCGCAATTCTGTTCCGCAAAATGCGGAACGAAATTGCGGACGTGTTATTGGACCCTAAGGGCCAACCATGCTCGTATTGCGGCCCGCAAACGGAGGGTCTGCAATATACGGGCACTGGCATTCTTTGCACCCCATCATTCACTTGAATGCGTCCGCAGAACAGGGGCACGGAAGCGCTACAGAGTGCTTCCGTGGGGTTTCTCTCCGTGCCTCCACACCGCAAAAAATACCTGTAGAACATGTTCTACTTTTTTGCAATGCAGTCAGATCACAGACCCATTTAAGTTGAATGGATCTGGATCTGGATCTGCAGCTGCAGGGCTGTTGCACAGGCAACAAATTGTGGTCCTCAATGCACGGAAAGGCCAGGCAACGGCTGTGTGCATGAGCCCTAAATCATTATGTAGCAAGCTCCCTCTAGTGCAGGGATGTCAAACACGTAGCCCTTCAGCTGTTGCACAACTTCAATTCCAGCATGCCCTGATAGCTTTAGACTGTCTGGACATGATGGAAGTTGTAGTTTTGCAACAGTTGGAGGGCTATGAGTTTGACATCCCTGCTCTAGTGGAACGAGAAATTATTTTATCATTTAACTTGAGCCCCTCTAAATGCACTAATATATATAAATTATGCAATTTTTTCAGATTATATTCATGGTTGGGAGAGGATATTTATCTCCAGACCTCAGCAAAGTTCGGAGTAATTGTCCAAAAGCAATGAAGAGGCTTATGGCGGACTGTCTAAAGAAGAAGAGAGACGAGCGTCCCTTATTTCCACAGGTAATTGCTGTTTGATCAGGAAGGTTTTTCTGCGTCCTGTTTTATAGGATTGATAATCTTAAAGTATTAATGAGAACAAAGGTGAGATGAATTAAAGGGACTTATTCTCCATAGGCTGTGCATTTGAATCAGTCATCTCAAGCTTGCAGAATTCTTTTAATAATAATAGGGGAAATTTATCATAACTAGTCCTGGCAAAAGTGGAGCAGTTTCCCATAACTGGTTGCTGCTATCATTTTCTGGAAGCATCTCATTGGTTATTCTGGTTTAGGTTAAGTGTTCTGTGGTCATATAAACCGACTCTATATTCGCCACTGACCTGTGGATGGAAGATGTTTTACATAGTACTTACTCGTCCCTCGCTCTGCCCTATAACCTGTTAATGGAAGATGTTTTACATAGTACTTACTCGTCCCTCGCTCTGCCCTATAACCTGTGAATGGAAGATGTTTTACATAGTACTTGCTCGTCCCTCGCTCTGCCCTATAACCTGTGGAAAGAAGATGTTTTGACACCGGTTACTTACTGGCTTTTCTGCCCGGGTCCTGACCAGATGTGGCTGCTTCTTTTCCCGTTAAGCTGCAATCACTACTATGCAGATGCTCTGGAAAGGAAGCGGGCCTATCCGGTCAGGACCCAAGCGTAAGACACCTCATTCTGTGTCGGCGCAGCAGAGACTGCAGCATCAGCAGACAGAGGGAGTAAGTACTATGTTACAGAGCTTCCTTCCACAGGTTAGGACTGAATAGCAATTAGGTTAAATCAGCGACCTCCACATCACATTCTAAGGATGTTTTCACACATCACTGGTTTGCCTATGGCATATTCAACATATCTGCTCAACCCTGAACAATCTGTTGCAGAAAAGCGAAGGCTGACACTTGGGTTTGTGCTGTAGATGCACCAGCAGATTCACATGAGTATTAACCTCATTCATGGGATCTGCGTGAGGGTACTTTCACACTTGCGGCAGTGTGATCCGGCAAGCAGTTCTGTCGCCGGAACTGCCTGCCGGATCAGTCAAAATGTATGCTAAGTGTTCCCGATTTTGGGCCACAGTTAAAACCGTAGCATGCTGTGGTATTATCTCCGTCCTGAACAGTCAAAAAGACTGACCTGAAGACATCCTGATGCATCCTGAACGGATTGCTCTCCATTCAGAATGCATTAGGATAAAACTGATCAGTTATTTTCTGGTACAGAACTCTATGCTGGAAAAGAAAAACGCTAGTGTGAAAGTAGCCTTATATGTGCAGAATTTATTTTTATTTTTTTCCACTGGGACATAGATTTTTTTTATTTTTTTTCCTCTTGTACATCTGAATGGGGTATAACATATCCCATTTATTTGCACTGGAAGCAGAATGTTAGGAGACTTGAAGAGAATTTAGGTGGAATCCACAACTACATTCTCGTGAAATTCTGAACGGGGCCTAAACATCTCACGTCTACTAGTTTTGTTGCTCCATGGCAATTGGTTGTAGTTGTCTTAGCTATGTTTCTCGTAGGCACAGCTTTCCTTGCACCCTTCTATGGATGAATGGAAGTATGCCCACCACTGGTCTACACAAAATGTAAGCAAGCCTTTTCTGAATAATTACCCTGTTATTGTCTTCCTTAGATTCTTGCCTCCATTGAACTCCTGGCCCGGTCATTGCCAAAAATTCACCGCAGTGCATCTGAGCCATCGTTAAACAGAGCTGGCTTCCAGACAGAGGACTTCAGTCTGTACGCATGTGCTTCTCCAAAAACGCCCATTCAGGCCGGTGGATATGGTGGGTTCACGATACACTGACCATACAAGCCTCAAAGTTCCTCAAGGAAAAAAAAATATATATATAATTACTTGCACCCCCTGCTGGCAGGAATTTGTAAATGTCTGTGTGCCTGTTTGGTGTATTGTTTTGTATGGATAATGTATATTGTATAAATAGAATGTTGTAAGACTATATGTTCTGTAAGATTGCGGTCTTCAGTATTAATGAATATTTTTATTTTTTTCTGTTCTTTTGGGCTTAATGTGACATAAATAAAAAAAATAATAATAATAATTTGGCCAGGGTCACTGCAATTCCACTACTACTTACACCAATTAGAGTTCAAATCATCCACTCTTAGGGGGGTGATTTATAGAGTTTGTGCTGTGCTGTGAATTGGTTTGTTCGTTCTTACTGCTTTTTCCCCCAAATCAGCGCAACACCTGTCTACAGGTTGTGTCTGGTATCGCGGCTCAGATCCATAGTACTGAATAGGACAAAGCTGTAGAGCAGTGATGGCGAACCTTTTACAGACCAAGTGCCCAAACTGCAACATAAACCCACTTATTTATCGCAAAGTGCCAACACGGCAATTTACCTTGAATACTACAGTCCAATATCGAATATCTTCCATGTACTTTATTATTTATCTACAATATCCTGCCTACATTCAGTGCGCTGCCTGTGCTGTTCATGGTGCGCCCTGCGCTAATGACTGACAGGAGAAGTATAAGGCATATCGGTACAACATAGATGTTTTCCAGGGTGCGGGTGCCCACATAGAGGGCTCTGAGTGCCGCCTCTGGCACCCGTGCCATAGGTTCGCCATCACTGCTGTAGAGTAACACACGCCATGGATAAGTGTGGCAATTTATTTTTTCCTTTTTAATGAAAACTGCTATGTTGTTCCAGTGTTGTACAACCCTTTAAAGTGTACCTAAGCATATAGTTTGTTAAGCTAATGTAAATGCCGTAAAACAATTTTTTTTATTATGGACTTGATTATATTTTTTTATGTGATATAGGCACCTGAAGTTCAGGTACGGACTCCCCTGTGGCCAGTTTGAGCACTGTATAGGCTGGAGCATTGCTCCTCCTGCCTGTCCCAGAGCTGCTGTCCTAAAGCCTGGCATGGATGTGCTATGCCAGGCTTTAGCAGAGCGGGCACAAGCATAGAAGTGATGTCCTATGCTGAGCTACTTCCCTGCACCATGCAAGGCTTCAGGAAAGTGGCATAAATGGGAGCAGGGCAGGAGATCAGCATAGCACATTGCTCCTGTGCCCGCTCTGCTAAAGCCTGTCCTAGCACTTCACTGCCAGGCTTTAGGAGAGCAGCGCTGGCACAGATGGGGGCAGCAATGTCTATAAAGCTGCTACTTGTACAGCGCTCAGTGCGGCCACAGAGGAATCCATACTTCCATACACAGCAGTGTACGGGAGTATGGATTGTAAAGGGCTATAGGCAGCTGAACATTTGATGCCTATATTGCATGGAAAACAAAATATATAAGAAATAAGTTATTTTATGGTGTTTACAGTAGGTTTTAATAAACTTTATTTATAAGGGTAGGTACACTTTAAGTTCCCCTCTGAAACCAACACCTTTCCATTTCCTTTTGTAATTCGTACATGGGTACAGGAGAATTAGGTACACATTTGCGACTGGAGTATTCTTAACTTCTAATGCAAGTAACGCTAGTGTATCCAAAGCTCAGCAGGTAGGCAGCCTCATTATCCAGTAGAGACAGAGGTCATGAAAGATGGCATGGAGCTCCTTGTACAAGAGCCAGTGCATAGTCCCTTTGTTTGCCAGAACCGCTTTTTATCTATCTATCTATCTATCTATCTATATCCCCCCCCCCCCCCCCTCTCTCTCATTTGTCCGGTTCCTTTTTCCACTGGACCTTGACATTTAGTAGATCCCTGGTATCTATGACAAAATGCTATAATTGTTACCTGATCTGTAGCGGGTAACCAAAACTTTAACCACTTAAAGGGTAAGGGTGGCTGCTTTAAAGGCTATATACACCTTTGGGAGCAACTTTTTTTAAAATTTCATTTATGCATTGTACTTATTCTGATCTAAAAAAATAAATAAAATTTATTGGTCTTTATTAAAAATATGAAATCACTTTTTGTGTACCTAGCTGAGATGCTGTAGTAGCAGCATGTGGATTTTTTTTTTTGTCTTTTCCGTCATATAGGGAGCAGACTGACTCCCTATCTCTGCTATCTTACCTCCTAAACACTCATTATAGCTCAGTTCTTATCTTACTGATAAGAATGTGGCTTAATTAAGTGTTTGACATCTTAGTAGTTTAGCGATAAGGGTTATTAGATGACCTGCACAAAGTGAGAGTAGAATGCACACTGCTAGAAAAACTGTTCACCCTTTGTGACAGAATGGCTCAATATTTTTAATAAAGACCAATTGAAAAAATGACTGACTTTTTCCAAAAATTTATAAAATGCAATCCTTAAAGGGGTTTTCCCATCTCAGACAATGGGGGCATATCGCTAGGATATGCCCCCATTGTCTGATAGGTGAGGGTCCCACAGCTGGGGCCTGCACCTACAATGAGAACGGAGCCAGGAAATGAACAGAGGGCGCACTGCGCATGCGTCAGGACGGATCCGTTTGGCTCCGCACCGCCAGGCGGACCCCAAAACGCTGCAAGCTAATTCCACAAACTTTTCTGCTTCTTTGATCTTCATAACACAAGACACTTGCGGCAGAACTGCAGTTATTTGAGATCTGCTTCCTACTTTGTGATTGGCAGTGGTACCGCATCAACACTAGTGAGGTCTAGTGAAGTGAGCCTGCCTATTGATAAGTCCCATTCATGGCGTTTCCACTGGGCTCATGACCCCTTTGCGGATTCAGAGCAACTACCATAGGCTGCTTTTCTCTTCAGTGGAGAGGTGGTTGCATTTGGCTCTCTTGAAGTCTATGGAGGGGGGCAGAGTTGTTATAAGGAAATGGCAGCGCAGGTAGTGATCCACCTCTGGGACCCTCGCCTATGAGGCGTTTACAGCACATAATAGAGAATACCCAGGTCAACACAGTGGTCTATATTTTTTATTTTATTTTTGTAGTTTAGTAAAAAGAATAATTCTCAAAAAACTCCTTTTGTAACCCTTCAGTTTTAACCTTGTGTATAGACTGTTTTACACCTCACTGTTTGAATATCTGTTGTCTCTATATGTCTCTGTATTCTTCGTGCTTGCACTAACCTGTCTAGCTTGTGGTTACAACAAGCATCAGACCTGTTCTGCTTTTTTTAATAAACTTGATTTCTTTTGTACTCCCTCTGCAGGAGAATTTACAGCCTTCAAGTAACGGCACAGTCAGCACAAGCACCTCTGTTACTACTTTAAGTCTCGTGTTCCTCTAGTTTCTTAGCACTGGGACTACTTTACAAAACATGCAGATAATGCACCCATATTGTAAGAGGGAGCAGCATGAACCATCAAAGAAAAAATAAATGGGGGGAGGGGAAGGGACCAGCTGAAACACCTGTGTTCCTCTAGGGAGTGGCCCAGCACTGCTCTTCAGCATGCCCCTACTGGTGCACACACTGCTGAGGAGAGGCCTATCTTGGCAACGAGAAGGCGGATCTTCGTTATTGCAGAGACTCCTTTTGTCTAAAATACTAACACCGATTTCCCTCACATTCTTTGTGGATCTTGCGCCAATCATGATGGGGACTGCCTGCTAAGAATCCTCTTTGTCTTTTGGGAAATAAAATGCTGGATCTCCATATCCCCACACAAGTAATTGCCTACTAGTATGGTACAAGTTCACCCATTCATACGGTTACACATCAGCTAGACCAGCAATTAGTCCTTCAACTGATTAAGATCTAAGTCGTGGCACCATAAGGCCACGGAGTGAATATAGCGGAGCTGCAATACTAGATACAGCCCATGGACAAGAGTGGTACTGTTCCTCGGAGGCCAAAAAAATTTAAAAATCTATTTTTCTAATCTCCTACAAATTCATTAATTACTCTCCAAGGAGAGGAGGTATGAGATTAGATTTCATTTGGAATCATTAAGCTGCTTCCTCAACCCATCCTTCTGTGCACTTAATGTATTAATGCTTCCAATCAACTATCTTCAAAATTGCAATTTGCGGTCCCGAATTCATGGGCCACGTCCGTGCGGCAGCCGGGACGGATCGAGACACATTCAACTTGAATGGGTCTGTGATCTGCCCGCGCCGCAAAAATATTTCTATATTTTTTTTTGTGGTGCGGAGGCACGGACAGAAACAAGACTGAAGCACTTTTGTAGTGCTTCCGTGGGGTTCCGAACCATGCTTCCGTTCCGGATCTCCGTGATTGCGGACCCATTCATGAGTGCACACAGGCCGGTGCCTGTCTATTGCAGGCCACAATGCGGCCACGGGCACACAACGTTCGTGTGCAAGAGGCCTAAACTTGTGGTCTGGAAGATCATGTAATGGTTTACTACTGTATGGAATGGAGATTCTGCATTTTATTTGGTCTAACACTTTATAAAAGAATGGAATGAACATTATTGCATTAATGTCCATTAGTTTTTTTCCTTTAGGGAAGGGTCTGGGAGGAGTCTGTGGCCAACCTTCTCTTCTCTATTCTGCTCTGGTATTTCATTCCTTTTGCTGAGGCCTTGCATGGACTGAAACTGAACTGTTTGTGTTTCTAGACTTTTTGGAATTTAATTTATTTCCTACATGGTTAATGGGTGGCACCAAAAAAAATAAATGAGTTTTACATATCTTGCTGCGCAGCACATGATCACAATAAACTCCTCCGCCACTTATGTTCTTTTCCTGGTCAGCAGCACCGCTTCTCTGTCTTGTGCTGTTACTTTGGAATCTCTAAAAGTTGGACCCTGCTAGAGTAAATCATGTAATTCCCGCTTCAGTCCATAATTCAACCAACAGGAAAATGTTTTGGCTTGGTGAATTTCACCTGTAAAAGACTGGCCAGATTTGAGCGCGTGTGAGCGTACGTTTGAGTGTTCACGCTACTGGTATTAATGTTACAACTAAATGTTTATACTCCAAAGCCTAAACCAGTAGCTGCTGACTAGGTCATATTTTCTTTTATTTTTGTACAGTTAGGTTTTTCATTTTTTTTTCTTTTTGTTTTTATTAATTGCTATTTATTTAATTTATTTTGCTATGTAAATGTGGAATGCTTTGGAGTTTGGCCAGAGTTTTGTAAATGAAAACTAGACCAGTGGCTTGTGTAATGAACTACCGACCCCCTCCCCTTCCACACTGTGCTGTGGCCATGAAATAAACTAACCCAGTAACTTATGTACATATCTTTTTTAAATATTCAGATATTCACTACATTGAAACACATTTTAGGAAGAAGAATCTATTTTTTGTTGTATTTAATCCACCAAAACGCCAGATTATTATTTTTTTCAATACCAAATTGTTGGATGAGTTCACATAATTTTTTATTTTTTTTTCCAAACCCCTCTGAAAATTTTGAATCTTTTTGTTCTGTATAATTCAATATTGGGGATGTGTTCAGATGTTTGTTTGTTTTTTTGTTTTTTTTGTGTCTTTTTTTTGTTTTTGTCTTGCTAATAAAATATTAGTAGATGGGCTCATATTCTATTTCTTTTGTTTTTCTTTATTCCTCCCCATCCCCAAAATCTATCCTTTTTGTAGAGAGACTGGTTTCAACAGTTTTTATTTGGTGGTGCACCAAAACATTTGCCTAATGGCTAGTGTCATTACCAGACAGTGATGTTTGATATAAGAAGCATAGCCAAAGACTGGGCTTGAAAATTGGCTCAGTGCAAAAATATAATTGACCCTATGGTTCAAATAGTCTGTAGGTACTATAGATCAAATCTACAGTTAAAGTACATCTCTTTATTCACTACGGTTGGGGGGGGGGGATCTAACATACTAAAAATTTCCATCTGTTTGGTCATTCTTATATACTTATTTGTTTTTGTTTTTTTTTGTTTTGTTTCGTTTTGTTTTTTTTGGACAGTCCTGTAGATTTGAAACCAGAATTTTTTATTTAAAATTGTATATTTCTCTGGAAATTCTGTATAAATTATTTATTTTATAATTTTAAATTCAAACATTTTGCAGTCATATCCCCTAGGCTTCATAGAATAAATAACAAGTTCTACAGTCTTCTTCCTGTGTGTATCTACATAAAGCACGTCTCCAGCACTGGGGCTTGTATCAGAAGGTTCCAACAGTAGTACTGATGATGATGATAATAATGCACCCATATAAACCTAATGCTATGTTGCTGTACATAACTGTCAGTCACTGACTTACAGTGCACATTCAGGTTGGAACTACCGTGGGGGGGGGGATCTGTAAAAAAAAAAGTGGTGTGTAAATTATAATAAAGACCATATTTCCAAATGTTTACACTGTGTCCATTACCCCACAGTTTAAAGTGCACTCTTCTCGAAGCTGAAGTTTTTTGCTTATATCATTTCATGAATTAATATATTTTTTCAGGTATAGGTTCTTTTCATTCAGCGAACATCTAACAATAAACATTCCAGATGGATTCTTGTGCTTTTGTACGTTCTTTGCTTAATTTTTTTATTTTTCAATTTATTTTTTTTGGTAACTTTTTCTCCTTTTTATTTTTGGTGTGTGTATATATATATATATATATATATATATATATATATATATATATATATATATATATAATATTTTTTTTTTTTTTCTTCGTTATGTCCTTTCCTATTGCAATCTGCTAGATTTTTTTTTTTTTTGGTGAAAAAATAAATAAAATAACTGCTACCAAGCTGACTTACCCCTTCTCTGCTGTCGGCACAGAGTAAATCAGGTAAAAGAGTGGTTGCTATATAAATACTGCCTAACAACCTTTTATATTTTTTAAGCCTGTTATATGGGGTCGTCAAGTATTGCAACCAATTTTTCCCACTTATTGCACTGAACTAAAAGCAGAGAAGGGCCAAGAAAAGCCACAACTGCAGATTTTTATCTGTTAGGGCTTGTTCACATTTGTGTTGGAGGCTCTGTTCGGGTCCTCCATGGCAGATTCCATTAAAAAGAGTGGACAAAAAAGTCCTTCATGCAGGACTTTTTTGTCCGGATAAGAAAAACAGGATTTCGAACGGAAACTGAATGCACTCCATTGTAGTCAATGGAGTCTGTTCAGCTGCACTTGGTCAGTTATGTGCCCGATCCAGCACTCGTTATTTCCATGGTTTTACTCCTCTAACAAAGCTAAACAATGGAAATAAACAACGTTGATGTGAATCCGGCCTCACTCCCAAATTATTTTAAATGTGTCATATTCTGCAAAATAAAATCTGTACGCAAATGCAATTTATAACAGTTTATCCACTACCACCTAAGCCCATCATGCTTTGCTTAACCGAGAGAATCAGAAGAGAAAAATTTGTAGTAAAAAAAATAATAATTTTGATCCACAAATTATGCAAAAAGCTTGTAGAAAGATGTAGTTAAAAGTGACTTGTGCCGTTCTGTTGAATCCAAGCTATTATTCTATGTTATCAGTCGTTTCAGGCCTCATGCACACAACCATGTTTTCGGTCCACATCTGACTCGTGGCCGTGCAGCAAACTATAGAACATGTCCTATTCTTGTCCATTTTGCGGACAAAAATAGGTATTTCCACAGTGGGGCCCGCTATTAAAGTGCAGGATGCACACAGACTGGATCTGTATTTTGAAAATCAACGATTTGCAGACCGCAAAAAGGATATGGTCATTTGCAGGAGGTCTAACTAGGGAGAGGCTACATTATGTCTGCCACCCTGATCCAGAAAAATTGTGAATTAGTAGAGACCATAGGTACCATAGACCTCTCATGTAGTCATGAACGATAATTGGTATACCTCTGGTCAGCTTCTCTTCTCCTATGTAAGCCTAAGTAATACCAGCTCTTGGGCAGCAGCCTGGCATTGATCACTAGTATTCATTGTACTTTTTTATGCATTTATATATTGTTCAATCACCCCTTCACTACAGTGGTCAAAAGTCTTGTGACAGAAGGGTCCCTGCAAGCAACTGCAAGGAAGTTGTTACATCTTTTGGTTTTCTTTACTTTTCTAGTACAATTGTAAAATGTGCATAGGGTGTGGTCTGGAGTTCCTAATAATTTTTTAAAGCATTTTGGTTGCTATGGATTATGTTACATAATTTTGTATGTTCTCATTGTTCTGTGTACATTTGGCCTTCTGTATCATAAATGGTCTCAGGGAGAAGCACCTTTATTGCTCACAGCAACCAAGTAGAATTTGGATTAGCAACAAGGGTTGAAAAAAAGACCTGTTTTTCTTTTATCCTTGATGCCCATTCACACATTTTTCTTGTATTTTATACGTCTACATTACCATCACTTTCTATTGCGTCCATTAAGCTGTACTAGTGATTGATCATGCTCTGACTTTAATATATGTTGGAAATTTTTTACATTTTGTCTTTGGAATGTATTTGGCCCTATAGAATCCTTTTAATTTATACTCCTTTTATTCCTAATATTGTGTGTTTTAGGAAAGCTGGATGACAACTAATATGGCTGCCTTTTCCTACTGGTCCATGCAAGAGCTAATTATTTTTTAGTCTCTGAAATTAGAATAGGGCATATAATCACTGCATAGCAAGATAGATTTTCTTTCTGGAAGTCTGTTTATGTTGTTATAGCAGTCATATTGCTTATAACCCAGCTTTCCCAGCAACAGAAATAAGGACATTTCATGAAATGTTTACTGTTGATTCATTGTAATTTTTTTTTTTTGTTTTATGAGGAAAAGTTCTTAAAAGCACCTTGACATGGGGGAGGTAACCCTTGTTACCATTATTTTACCTTTTATTTTTTTTTATATCAATGTAAAATGTGTATATAGTTTTCTCTGTTCATACAGTGAAGTTTTAGTTTAGCACATTACTACAGCAAGTGCAATAATTTGCAAAAAAAAAAAAAACTGTGAACAATTAAACATTCATGTGCACCATCACCATTGCCGTCCATTCTTTCTCATTTCATGTAATAGAATTTTTAAATAATTTTTTTCTTTTTTGTTTTAATTAGTTTTGAACATCAAGGTCAAACATTTATTAGAAAGTGTTAGAAATCCAATCTAAGCAAATAGAGTGATCTGAATCGCAAGTCTCTTAATTTCATAGCAAAGCTATATTGGTGTTCTTTAAATGGTCGTTTCAACAAACTTTTGCATTAATCAATACAACCGATGCATTTATAATATATTTTTTCAGAGAAGAATGTTTCTTTGTCCCCCACTCCCTACTAAACTAACATTTTCTGCTAAGTCCATCTTGAGCAAAAAGAGGACTTTCAGCTCACTGAAGGATCGTATTACATGCTGCCCATGAAAGACTGAGAAGAGGTCAATAGCAATAAGCTTCAGTGAGAGAATAAAGACAGACGCATGCTGCCCATAGATGGCTGTGGGGAGAGGAGAAAGAATGCTGATATTGTGAGCAAAATGCATTTTTCTCTGATTAGATATATTATAAACTTTCTTTTATTCACATGTACAAATGATTTTATGCAAAATTTGTAGGAATGATTGTGACAATTTAACATTCGTATTTATACTGTGCAGTAGTACTGTTTTAGCCTTATGTAACAATGAGTCTGCCATTGATCACCAGGGTCCAGCTGCAACAGGTATCTCAGCAAACCCCCCCCAACCCCCATAAAAAACAACAATCTGTGTCCTGGAGAGCTTAAAGGCTATGTACACCTTTTGGAGGCAATTATTTTATTATTCCATTGTACGTATTTTGAGCTAAAAATATTTTTCATTTTTTATTAAAAATATGGAATCCTTTTTTTGTGTACATAGCTGCCTGAGGATTTTTTTTTGTCTTTTCCTTTATCTGGTGAGCATTTATCTCTGCTCTCACATTATAAACACTCATCAAAGCTCAATCCTTATCTTACTGATAAGAATGTGGCTATGACCTTTTAGTATTTTAGAGATGAGGGTTATTTGATGACAGACACAAAGTGAAAGTACCAGTCATGTAGCTAGAGAAACGGTTAACCCTTTGTGACAGAATAGCTTGATATTTTTAATAAAGGCCAATTTAAAACATTATTTTTAGCCAAAAATGAGTAAAATGCAATCATAAACAAAAATTGCCTCCATAGGTGTTAATAGCCTTTAACTGATACAACCTGACTACATGTGACTGTAGTCAAAAACCACTAGTTCAAGGATATTAGACTTAAAGGAGTTTTCCTATCGCAGACAATAGGGGATATCGCTAGGATATGCCCCCATTGTCTGATAGGTGGAGGTCCAACCTCTGGGACCCGCACCTACGTTGAGAATGGAGTGGGAAAAGGTGGTGGTGGTGGGTGCATGCGCAACCCTCCTCTTTCATTCGTTTCTATGGGGCCACAAAAACAAATGGCTGAGCACTGGCTCAGCTATTTCCGTCCGTCCCATGGAAATGAATGGGAACGGTGTCTGCGCAAGCGTGGTGCTATCCCATTCACTTGTATGAGGAGAGCACTTGGTGGTGGCACCCCCGGAAACCTCCTGGGGTCCTCCAGCTACCACTCTCCCCGATCCGTTCTCGGCATAGGTACAGGTCCCAGAGGTGGGTCCTAGCGATATGCCCCCATTGTGTGTGATGGGAATACCCCTTTAAGCTTAACATTATTCAAGTTTCACATTTGAGCTAAAATCTTCCTCTGCCAAAACAACATGCTGGAGTTCATTGTATCCAGTATAGCCAGACACTACCTTTCCCTGATGGAACCCATCGACTATAATGGGGTCTGGCATTAGTGCTGGGATTTGGATGGACAAAAACTGTTGCTAGCAGTGCTCCAGCCCTTTCCGGCTATGCTGGATACGATGAACTCCATAAAGCTGTTCCTGTGCTGAAACAACCCGCCGGAAGATTTTAGCAGATTTACTAACCCTATAAATGGCGTAAACTTTGCACCAAATTGCAAAACAAAAAGGGCCAGTTTGCACCAAAAATCTATTTGTACCACGTTTTGATTCAATTTATAGCAAGTTCTAAGTGTACTCGTTAGTATAATGAATATTGCCATTAAAGGGAACAATACAATGTAAGTGTATTATTTAAAGGGTTGTCCAGCAGCAGAAAAAACTGCTTATAAAATGTAACAAATTTAACTTACAAATATACACTCACCTAAAGAATTATTAGGAACACCATACTAATACGGTGTTGGACCCCCTTTTGCCTTCAGAACTGCCTTAATTCTACGTGGCATTGATTCAACAAGGTGCTGATAGCATTCTTTAGAAATGTTGGCCCATATTGATAGGATAGCATCTTGCAGTTGATGGAGATTTGAGGGATGCACATCCAGGGCACGAAGCTCCCGTTCCACCACATCCCAAAGATGCTCTATTGGGTTGAGATCTGGTGACTGTGGGGGCCATTTTAGTACAGTGAACTCATTGTCATGTTCAAGAAACCAATTTGAAATGATTCGAGCTTTGTGACATGGTGCATTATCCTGCTGGAAGTAGCCATCAGAGGATGGGTACATGGTGGTCATGAAGGGATCGACATGGTCAGAAACAATGCTCAGGTAGCCCGTGGCATTTAAACAATGGCCAATTGGCACTAAGGGGCCTAAAGTGTGCCCAGAAAACATCCCCCACACCATTACACCACCACCACCAGCCTGCACAGTGGTAACAAGGCATGATGGATACATGTTCTCATTCTGTTTACGCCAAATTCGGACTCTACCATTTGAATGTCTCAACAGAAATCGAGACTCATCAGACCAGGCAACATTTTTCCAGTCTTCAACAGTCCAATTTTGGTGAGCTCGTGCAAGTTGTAGCCTCCTTTTCCTATTTGTAGTGGAGATGAGTGGTACCCGGTGGGGTCTTCTGCTGTTGTAACCCACCTTTCTGTCCCATTTTGATAATCAGTTTGGAGTTCAGGAGATTGTCTTGACCAGGACCACAACCCTACATGCATTGAAGCAACTGCCATGTGATTGGTTGACTAGATAATCGCATTAATGAGAAATAGAACAGGTGTTCCTAATAATTCTTTAGGTGAGTGTAGGTATATATAAAATCTGCTGGGATTTCAGATTCCTTTACCCACCATCCTGGACCTGGACCCTCTGTTCTGCGTTTTATTCTGGCACAAGCTCAGTCAATGAGGTTAAAGAGGGCTGTGTGTCTGGCTGAGCAGTAGCTAAGCAGCAACCATTACAGCTGATGCAGAGCAAGAATATTACTAACCGCTTTATTAGAATGACATCAGAATTGAAAGTTCTAGGACCAAACCAGGGACTGAGTAAATTTTGAAAAAGTAAAATAGTAAATTCAGTTTTTTAATCTCATAAACTTTTATTTATTTATTTCAAAACAAGATTTTTCAACCTAATATCGGAGGCAAGAGTCTGTTCTTGTGAGAAACAAAAATAGACTGAGCTGAATACATTTTTTATGTTTTAAATTTATTTTGGTATCCCATTCATTGGGAATGCAAACATAATAATAAAATGAAGTACTTTGTAAGGTACCTTTTGTATAGTATATGTATGTTGTATTTCTATGGCAAGACTATTTAATCTGAGAAGAGGTACTAAGCTACGAGGAGTTCAGTTTGTGCAATGTTTTGGGAGTAAATCTACAAGTAATGGAAATAGGGACTGTAGTAGGGTATTGCATTTTTTTTCCTGGCTACAAAAAAAAAAATATATATATATATACAGGTCCTTCTCAAAAAATTAGCATATTGTGATAAAGTTCATTATTTTCTGTAATGTACTGATAAACATTAGACTTTCATATATTTTAGATTCATTACACACCAAATGAAGTAGTTCAAGCCTTTTATTGTTTTAATATTGATGATTTTGGCATACAGCTCATGAAAACCTAAATTTCCTATCTAAAAAAATTAGCATATTTCATCCGACCAATAAAAGAAAAGTGTTTTTAATACAAAAAAAGTCAACCTTCAAATAATTATGTTCAGTTATTCACTCAATACTTGGTCGGGAATCCTTTTGCAGAAATGACTGCTTCAATGCGGCGTGGCATGGAGGCAATCAGCCTGTGGCACTGCTGAGGTGTTATGGAGGCCCAGGATGCTTCGATAGCGGCCTTAAGCTCATCCAGAGTGTTGGGTCTTGCGTCTCTCAACTTTCTCTTCCCAATATCCCACAGATTCTCTATGGGGTTCAGGTCAGGAGCGTTGGCAGGCCAATTGAGCACAGTAATACCATGGTCAGTAAACCATTTACCAGTGGTTTTGGCACTGTGAGCAGGTGCCAGGTCGTGCTGAAAAATGAAATCTTCATCTCCATAAAGCTTTTCAGCAGATGGAAGCATGAAGTGCTCCAAAATCTCCTGATAGCTAGCTGCATTGACCCTGCCCTTGATAAAACACAGTGGACCAATACCAGCAGCTGACATGGCACCCCAGACCATCACTGACTGTGGGTACTTGACACTGGACTTCAGGCATTTTGGCATTTCCCTCTCCCTAGTCTTCCTCCAGACTCTGGCACCTTGATTTCCGAATGACATGCAACAGTCCAGTGCTGCTTCTCTGTAGCCCAGGTCAGGCGCTTCTGCCGCTGTTTCTGGTTCAAAAGTGGCTTGACCTGGGGAATGCGGCACCTGTAGCCCATTTCCTGCACACGCCTGTACATGGTGGCTCTGGATGTTTCTACTCCAGACTCAGTCCACTGCTTCCGCAGGTCCCCCAAGGTCTGGAATCGGTCCTTCTCCACAATCTTCCTCAGGGTCCGGTCACCTCTTCTCGTTGTGCAGCGTTTTCTGCCACACTTTTTCCTTCCCCCAGACTTCCCACTGAGGTGCCTTGATACAGCACTCTGGGAACAGCCTATTCGTTCAGAAATTTCTTTCTGTGTCTTACCCTCTTGCTTGAGGGTGTCAATGATGGCCTTCTGGACAGCAGTCAGGTCGGCAGTCTTACCCATGATTGCGGTTTTGAGTAATGAACCAGGCTGGAAGTTTTTAAAAGCCTCAGGAATCTTTTGCAGGTGTTTAGAGTTAATTAGTTGATTCAGATGATTAGGTTAATAGCTCGTTTAGAGAACCTTTTCATGATATGCTAATTTTTTTAGATAGGAATTTTGGGTTTTCATGAGCTGTATGCCAAAATCATCAATATTAAAACAATAAAAGGCTTGAACTACTTCAGTTGTGTGTAATGAATCTAAAATATATGAAAGTCTAATGTTTATCAGTACATTACAGAAAATAATGAACTTTATCACAATATGCTAATTTTTTGAGAAGGACCTGTGTGTATATATATATATATATATATATATATATATATATAATTTTTTTTAAATTTATTTTTTTTTAATGGAGACTGAGGTTCTCATTGTTAACAGGTTTAACTGCTTGCTGACCACCCATTAAATACATTTGTCCAGGTGGTTGGCCCTTTTCTCTGCAGACATTTTTGCATGTCCTTGTAGAGTTTTCAGCTACATGCTAATCATGCATCTGTGGGACTTTTTTTTTTTACCACCCCGCCTTCTCCATCAATGTGCACTGTGTATACAGATCAGGAAGTGGCAATGCCACTCCCTGAAAAGAGCCTGGCCATGTGATAGCATGTGTATCTGTATGAGCTGTTGGGTCATAGCAGAGCCAGATCAGCTATGCAGTGAGGTTGATGAGCCTTGTAGAGCCTCTCTGGGGGGGGGGGCTGTATTTCCTCTATAACTGGGGCTAATACTGTATGTCAGCCCTAGTTACAGAAGAAGGCAATAAAAATAAATATTGTATGGCAATATGGGGTAGGGTGCACAAAGTAAAAAAAAAAATAGACATAAAAAAACACTACATATTCCACTCCAAAGCTTATAGCCCCTATAACCATTAAACCCCAATATCCAAATGGGGACATAATAAAAAAAAAAAAGTAAAATAAATAAAAATGACCTTTTTATATCACTGAAAAAAGTGCAAAATTATTTACAAGCTGTAAGTGGGTTATGGCTTGAAAAGATGCATGTACTAAAAAAAAAGCTTGTCAGGAAGGGGGTAAAGACGGATTTGTTTTGAACACCATTGAAAGTCAATGGAGGACAAATCCATTTGCTATTGTACCACATTGCGTCATAGAAAACTGATCCCTCCCCATTGACTTGCATTGTGTGTCAGAACGGAACAGTTTGGCTCAGTATCGTCAAACGGATACCAAGCAGCACTGCAAGCGACGTTTTTTGTGTCCGCCTCCAAAGCGGAATGGAGATGAAACTGATGCATTCTAAGCGGATCCTTTTCCATTAAGAATGCATTAAGGGCAAAACTGATCCGTTTTGGACCGCTTCTGAGATCCGTTCAGGGCTCTCACAAACAGAAAGCCAAACTGCCAGTGTGAAAGTAGCCTTAATTAGTAATTGATATTTATGTGCTCCAGGGGTGTTTCTTAGGAGCACATCCCAAAACGTACTGTACCCCAACACGATAGGCTTATATACGCTGGCTCAGCAGTAAACTGCCCCTTGATATTACTTTGTAATAAAGTTAGTTCTGTAAGTACCGCAACCTTATATCAGTCCTTAGCGCCCAATAATATGCCCCATCATTAAAACTAATCAATGCATGATAATATGTGGCTCAATATATACAGTAATACAATTACCACATAGTGTCTGAATAACACCACCCTAATGTTACTATATAAAAATCACTATACAAAGATGAACAGCTAAGCTATACAATGACCATATAGTGGTGGATATAGCGGAGGCGTTCCTCGGATCATACTTGTGATTACTAGGACGAGACTACAATGACAACCACTTCATGACTTGAATCTGCAGTTTGCTGCAGCTTTGAGTTTCTTGCACCATCGCCACCTATTCCTCCTTTTCTACCCACATTTCCCATCCTGAAGTCCCTGTACCATCCTACTACCCAAAGTTACATAGTAACAGAGGGGGAGATTTATCAAACTGGTGTAAAGTAAAACTGGCTTAGTTGCCCATCGCAACCAATCAGATTCCACCTTTCATTTTTCACAGCTCCTTTGGAGAAAGGCAAAAAACATTCATGAGGTAGAAGCCAATTGTCCTCATTTTAGGGGAAATATTTCCCAACTCCAATCGGAATAAGGCCCCTTTCACACGTGCGAGTTTTCCACTCGGGCGTGATACGTGAAGTGAACGCATAGCACCCGCACTGAATCCTGACCTATTCATTTCAATGGGTCTGTGTACATGAGTTATTTTTTTTTTCCTGCATCAGTTCTAAGTTGCATGAGAATCGCAGCATGTTTTATATTGTGTTTTTCACGTAGCCCTGGTCCCATAGAAGTAAATAGGGGGCTTCAGTGAAAAACACATTGCATCCAGCTAGCGTAGTTGCTCGGAGATGTTTGTTGTTTGTAAACCTTCCGGTTTTTTATCACGCGCGTGAAAAACGCATCAAAACGGATTGCACCCTTGTGGAAAAAACTAAACCACTGAACGCAATCGCAAAGAAAACTGACTTGCTTTCAAAATGGTGCGAGTTTCACTGGACGCATCCTGAGCCAATCCATATAGTTCATGTGAAAGATGCCTAAGGCTGGGTTCACATGGGCGTTGCGGGAAAAGATGTGGGAACATGCAAGATTTTTCACCGCAAGTGCAAAGTGTTTTAATGCGTTTTGCACGCGCGTGAGAAAAATCTGCATGTTTGGTACCCAGACCCGAACCCGGACTTCTTCACAGAAGTTCGGGCTTGGGATTGGTGTTCTGTAGATTTTATGATTTTCCCTTATAACATGGTTGTAAGGGAAAATAATAGCATTCTTCATACAGAATGCTTAGTAAAATAGATCTGGAGGGGTTAAAAAATTAAATAAAAAATTAACTCCCCTTAATCCACTTGTTTGCTTCTCTTCTTTCTTCTTCTTTGAGGAAAAGGATCTGTGGTGACGCCACTGCACTCATCACATGGTCCATCACATGACCCATCACCATGGTGATGGATCATGTGATGGACCATGTGATGATCGCAGTGACATCACCACAGGTCCTTTTCCTCCTGGACAGCATAGAAGAAGACAGAAGAGAAGCTGAGCTGCGCGAACAAGTGGATGAGGCAGCGGTGGATACAGAGTGGGGGCAACGGGGCACAGGGATATGAGCGCTTACATTCTGGAAGCGCTCATCTCCATAGTCATATGTATCGTCGTCCTCAGGACAGCGATACAGAAGGCTGTGCGGAGGAGCAGGGGAGAGGTGTGTCCCTTCCCTGTTCCTCTGATAGGCTGCCGGCCTAGTGCCTGGAGCCTATGAGAGGCCGGCGCAGGCGGCACGTTGATGTCATCACGCCGCCTGAGCCGTACAGCGTGGGACACAGGCCAGAAGAGGCCTGCATCGCATCGCTGCCAAGGAGATAAGTATAAGTGTTTATTATTTTTTGTATATATATATATTACTTTTACTGGCACATTTGGGGGGGGCTGTTATTACTCGCACATGATTGGGGGGCTGTTATTACTGGCACTTGATTGGGGGGAGTGCTTTTATTACTGGCAAATGATGGGTGGGGGGTTATTACTGGCACATGATTGGGGGCACTATAGGGGCATCTACTGAGGCCACAAAGAAGGTGTATTTTATATGGGGGGCTCTGTACAGTAGAATTTTATACTGGGACACATTATGGTGGGTACTATGGGGTCATCTACTGGGTATTTTATACTTGCAAATGATGGGGGACACATCTACTGGGGCATTTTATACTGGTACATTATGGGGGCACTGGGAGGAAGGAGGGAGAGGAGCACTATGGGGGCACTGTATAGGGGTATTTTATACTGGCACATTATTGGGGCACTATGGGGACATTAGCTCAAATGGGGGCATTACAAGGCGAATTATCACATTATAAGGAGAATTATTTCTACTGGGGGGGTCATTATGGTGGGCTTTATTACTCCCCCATGGTATGACCCCCTAGTAGCAGCACCATCCTCTCCCTGCTCTGCTATCCCTCTGCCCCTTCTCCAAATCCTTATTATGAAATCTTTCTCATTAGGATAAAACGCATCAGCTGCGCCGAGGCCCCCGGCCAAGTGTTGAAGTGGTGTCGGAGATCCCCAAGGGCCAAGCCAAATAATTGTAAGTTTTCATGTGAAATATGTTTGTTATACACATATAGCATACACTGTGCCACACAATATACAGTATACCTCTACACTGTGCCACACAATATACAGTATACCGCTACACTGTGTAGTCTGTTCTATAAGCACTATTGTTTTGTGGCGGCGGACAGAAAATAATCTGGAAGTGCCCCTCTCGAGACCAGGCACTGGATCCGCCACTGGGATGAGGTGAGTTAAATTATTATTATTATTTTTTTTAACCCCTCCAGCCCTATTTTACTTAGCATTCAGTATTAAGAATGCTATTATTTTCCCTTATAACCATGTTATAAGGGAAAATAATAATGATTGGGTCCCCATCCCGATTGTCTCCTAGCAACCATGCGTTAAAATCGCACCACATCCGCACTTTCTTGCGGATGCTTGAGATTTTTACGCAGCCCCATTCACTTCTATGAGGTCTGCATTGCGTGAAAAATGCACAATATAGAGCATGCTGCGATTTTCACACAACGCACAAGTGATGCGTGAAAATCACCGCTCATGTGCACAGCCCCATAGAAATGAATGGGTCCGGATTTAGCGCGGGTGCAATGCGTTCACCTCACGCATTGCACCCGCACGGAAATCTCTCCCGTGTGAAAGGGGCCTGACTTCCTGGATCAGCGACCTTTCTCCAGAAATCTAATAACTATTACCTGTAATATTATCATCCTCTAAAAATGCATCCAGGGCACTCTTGAACTTTTTTAGGGAGTTTCACCATCACAACATCTTCTGGCAGAAAGTTATGTAGTCTCACTGCTCTTACAGTAAAGAATCCTCTATGTATGGTGATGTAGAAACCTTCTTTCCTCTAGGCACAGAGGATGTCCCCTTGTCATGGTCACAGTCCTGGGTATAAATAAATAATGGGAGAGATCTCTGTACTAATAGTTATTAGATCTTCACTTAGATGTATTTTTTCTAAAGTGAATAACCCTAATTTTGATAATCTTTCTGGGTACTGTAGTCCACCCATTTTATATATCCATTTAGTTGCTATCCTCTGAACCCTCTCCAGCTCTGCTACGTTTGTCTTGTTCACAGGAGCCCAGAACAGTACACAGTACTCCATGTGTGGTCTGACTAGTGGCAGGACTATGTTCTCATCATGTGCATCTATGCCCCATAATATTATAGGCCTTGGCAGCAGCTGCCCGACACTGTTTTTTACAGTTTAGTTTGCTGTCCACTAAAATTCGTAGGTCCTTTTCCATGTCAGTGTTGCCCAGTGTTTTACCATTTAGTATGTACGGGTGATTAGCATTTTTCCTTCCCATGTGTAGAATAGAGCCCAATACTGAGTACTTACTGTTAAAGGGGTTGTCCACTTTCTGGTTACTGTTGACCAATGTGTTTATGAGATGATTATATGGCACTTACTAATATAGTCTCTGTTGAAATTCTGCACCATTTTCTATATTTCTAAGGTATACAAAGCCTTTTGTGCTGTCTACACAGAGTTCCTGTCCATAAGATGGCCGCTTATGGAGGGTCATGTGACCAGGCAAATCGGTTCATGTGATGCCTCCTCCGTTCAAATACACTGCACCTGTCATTTGGACTTGTTCTTTTGAGAGTTTAGAGCAAGTGTAGTGTGTTTAAATAGAAGAGATGTCACATGAAGGTGATTTACCTGCTCACATGACCCTCCGTCAACAGCCATCTTATGGACAGGACCTCTGTGTGGACAGCACAAAAGACTTTGTAAACAAGGGGACATATCTGATAAAATATAGAAAATGGTGCGGAATTTCAATGAAGACTATATTAGCAAGTGTCCTATAATCATCTCACAAACACATTGGTCAACAGTAACCAGAAAGTGGACAACCCCTTTAATAACCACCTTCTATTTTATTTCACTAAGACAGTTACTTACCCACATACAGACATTTTCTCCCAGTCTGAGCATTCTCATTTTGTATACAAACCTTTTTATGTGGCACAATATCAAATGCTTTGGAGAAGTCAAGATATGACATCCAGTGTAGGGATCGACCGATATTGATTTTTTAGGACCGATACCGATAATTTGTGAACTTTCAGGCCGATAGCCGATAATTTATACCGATATTCTGGGAATTTTCATTTTTGAAAAAAAAATAAAAATTCCCACAAATCTGCTGAAAATTTATGTTTATTGTTAATGTGTATTTTTTTTTGTAAATCTTTCTTTTTCATTTATATTTAATATTTTGGTGGTTTTATTATTTTTTTTTGTAACTTTTTTTTTTTTAACTAACTTTTAGCCCCCTTAGGGACTAGAACCCTTGTCCTATTCACCCTGATAGAGATCTATCAGGGTGAATAGGAGCTCACACTGTCCCTGCTTTGTGCTTTGTGCACACAGCAGCATGGAGCTTATCATGGCAGCCAGGGCTTCAATAGCGTCCTGGCTGCCATGGTAACCGATCGGAGCCCCAGCATTACACACTGCTGGGGCTCCGATCGGAGGAGCAGGGGAGGAGGGGATCCTGTGGGGGGGGGGGCGCACTGCGACTGGGGTGGGGGGGGGAGGGCACTGCGACTGGGGTGGGGGGCCCTATGCGCCACCACTGCTTAATACTGGGGGGGAGGGGGGGCGCACTGCGCCACCAATGCTTAATACTTGGGGGGGGGGGGGGAGGGCGCACTGCGCCACCAATGTCTGATACTGGGGGTTTGGGGGGGCGCACTGCGCCACCAATGAAGCTTAATCTCACATTTATTCATATACAGGAGGCGGGAGCTGCAGGATCACATAGCCGGCTCCCGACCTCTATGAGCAGTAGCTGCGATCCGCGGCACCTGAGGAGTTAACTACCGCAGATCGCAGCTACAGCTCATAGAGGTCGGGAGCCGGCTATGTGATCCTGCAGCTCCCGCCTCCTGTATATGAATGAATGATAGATTAAGCTTCATTGGTGGAGCAGTGGCCATAGCTCCTCCCCTCCTCCTGTCCCCTCTCCTTTCATTGGCGGCAGCGGCAGCAGCAGCACAGGGGGAGGAGACACTGCTCCTTCTCCCCTGTGCTGCTAAGGGGAACACGGAGAGCGCTGTCAGCAGCGCGATCTGTGTTCCCCATACACTATCGGAATATCGGCAAAATAGATGCCGATACCGATAGTGTTCAAAATCCTGAATATCGGCCGATAATATCGGTAAATCCGATAATCGGTCGATCCCTAATCCAGTGACTCACCCTGGTCCAGTCTAGCACTTACCTCCTTATGGAAACTGATATAATTAGTGTGACATGACCGATGCCTAAACCCATGCTGATACGGTGTTATACACTTATTTTCATTCATGAACAAGCGAAAGGAAGCAGCACTCCAGTGCAACCAGAATGTTTATTCACCCATTGACATTGGGTACATAAACATCCTTGTTCCACTGGAGTGCTGCTTCTTTTCGCTTGTTTATGGGCTGGTGAGAGTTTGAGTTGGGTCTTCTGCACCCACTATCTGCTTTGACCACAGTGCTGCTTCATTTTCATTAAGATAGTACAGGATAACATCTCTTAGAAAAACCGTTAAGCAACCACAACAGAAGTTAGACTTACTGACTCAGAGTTTCTCCATTCCTACAGAGATTCAGCTGAAGATCTTCTCAGCTGTATCAGGATCATAATCCTGACACATGACATGCTGTCTCCATCTTTTGTGGTCCCACTGAAATGAATGGGTTCACATCCATTCCTCAAAACTGCAGACCCATAAATACAGTCATGTAAATGTAGCCTAAGTATTTTCATTTGTATTTTAATAATTCCCAGGGAACCGCTTTAAGTATCAAAAATAAGGGTCTGTCTCTATTACATGACTTAATTCCCTTAGAATCTGGGGGTGTATGCCATCTGGATGAGGTAAATTGTATAGTTTAATCTTTTAATCCCTTTATGATGCTGGTGCACTTGTGGCCTTGTCTGACCCAGGAATATTTAATGGGGAGTTTATTTTGACACTGCATTTTATCTGAAATTTACTTTTCCTCAGTGAATACAGGTCATCAGTACACATTTCTGTTTATTATAATTTTAAATTTTTTAAAAAATATGTATACTAGGATAAGAGCTAAGCCAAAATTTGTGTTTGCTTTTGAATCTTTTAGATTAACAGGTGTTTTGCGCTGTGTCTGTTCCCAACATTTACTTTTTCCAATACACCAGCACCATTAAGTGGGTTGTTTGGTGTGGAAAGTCAATTTTTATTAGACTGGTTCAACAACAATTCACCATGATCTATGAGGGAACATGGCAGCAAGTGTTCAATTGCAATGTAGCACCAACACAAGGTCAATGAAGCATTTTACAGTTCATAGTTGGAATAAATGGGCTGTCTGGGTAATGTACAGATGGGCTGTGTCTTCCAGGGAGAGAGAGATGCCCTTTGTAAGCACTCTCAAGAATAAAGGGGAGTCGGGTAGGGTAGCACGGCTACACAGCATGTATCCCTCTTGAACCCTGCCCAAATTGAGTTGTCCCTTAATGAATATGTACATCAATCAAACATAACATTTAAACCTCCTCTGTTGAGTAGGTAGTCCTCATTCTGCCAAAATGTCTCTTACACATCGAGGCCTGGACTCCACAAGACCTCTGAAGGTATGCTGCGGTATCTGCCACAAAGATACTGCAAGGTGGAACTTCCATAGGTCAGATTTGTTTTTCAAATCCTACAGATCATTTGGACTGAGATCTTGAAATTATGGAAGCCGAGACAACTAGAGATGAGCGGACCCGTGGATGTTTGGGTTCGCCGGGTTCAGCTGAACTTCGAGTCAAAGTTCGGGTTCGGGACCTGAACTTGACCCGAACCTCATTGAAGTCAATGAGGACCCGAACTTTGGTGCACTAAAATGGCTTTAAAATAGTCGTAGTAAGGGCTAGAGGGCTGCAAAATGTGGGTAAAAGCAGGACAGTTGCACTGCAAACAAATGTGGATAGGGAAATGACCTAAAATAACATAGAATACATAAAAAAAATAATTATAATCTTGAACTAGGAGGCGGAGGTAAAAGTGGAGTATTAGGTTGACGTGGCGGTGTAGATGGAAGCGGTGGTGTGGTGGAGGAGGTAGCCAACACTTCTTTTTTTTTTTCCTTTTTTTTTTATTTAATTTTTTTATAAATTTGTCACCCACTGAACTAACAGACGGATTAACTATATTAATTTCCCTGTCACAGATGCAGTGAAGGTGTAGCTCACCCCAAAAATGGGTATATGTCACCCATCGAACTAAGACAAATGAACTATTATATTTTTATGTCAGGGGTACAAGGATGGTGCATTGCACCCACAAAAAATCGCTATAGATCACCCACAGAATTAACAGCCAGATTAATTATTATATTTCTTTGTCAGGAGTGCAAAGCTGGTGTATTGCATCCACCAAAAAATCACTATAGGTCACTCACAGAATAAATAGCCAGATGAGATTCCTAACACTCTCCCTCTCCTCAGCTGCCTGCTTCCTGTCCCTGCACTACTCAGAGCTGATCTCACCATCCACCGTTGCAGGGATCAGCAACCTCCGGCACTCCAGCTGTTGTGAAACTACAATTCCCAGCATGTTCCATTCATTTTTAGGAGAGCAGAGCAAGTATGCATGCTGGGAGTTGTAGTTTCACAACAGCTGGAGTGCCTGAGGTTGCCTACCCCTGCACTATAGCTTTGAAGGTGAGACTACCATCATTTTATAGACAATCATCTTGGTTATCTGATATAAATTGGGCTTGCAACTATTTAGCATACTCACATATAGCTCAGCATTGAGACCACCATCGATCCTGGTCAAGTATTCAACGCCTTTGGCTATGAAACAACCCAATATCATCAGGCTTCCACCACCGAATTTGACAGTTCCTTCAATTTCTCTATCCGTTAGCCCCCTTTTCCCTTGTTTCTTCCAGACTATTGAACCCATCAGAGTCCAGTCTGTTTACATTTGTCTCATTGCTCCAAATCACCCATTTCCAATTTTCTACCTCGCTGCAATATGTCCCGATTGTCTGATAGGTGTGGGTCCAACCTCTGAAATGAAGCCAGCAAAGTGGTGGCCGGCAGTGCAGTGCCGGGTCCGGCCACCACTAATCGTTCCTATTGGCAGCCCAAAAAAGCCGAGCAGCGTACTCTTCTATTTTTGGAATCCCCATAGAAATTAATTGGGGCACACTGTGCTTGCACGGCCACAGTTTTCACTCACTTTTATGTGGCCAGCGCTTGGCTATTTTCGGTGGCCCAATAGAAATGAAGGTAGGAAAACCGCGCATGCGCAGTGCCGTCCTCTTTCACTTTGCCAACTGGATTTACGAGGTACGGGTCCTAGAGGTGGCGCACCCATAAGACAATGAGGGGCATATCCTAGTGATATGCCTCCATTGGCTGTGATGGGAAAAACCCTTTAATCCCATCTCACCTTAGTAAGGGCAATATAAGACCACCCCTTTAGGCCCCATTCACACATCCGCAATTCAGTTCCGCATTTTGTGGAACGGAATTGTGGACCCATTCATTTCTATGGGTCCGCATTTCCGTTCCCGAAAAAAATAGAACATGTCCTATTCTATTAGTGCCGGCGATTGTGCGGTCCGCAAAATGCGAAACGCACATTGCCGTGTCCATGTTTTGTGGATCCGCAAAACACATTACGGACGTGTGAATGGACCTTTAAGGTGAGAGTTAGTTGGCTGTAGCTCTCTAATCTAATTCAGTGGATCAATATTTACTGACCGGACAGCCCTGGATTAATTACATTGGCAGCTCTGATTTGGAACATCTGTTTGAATGTAATAGTTGTCGCTTGTCGTCTTTTATCGCCTTATGATACATTGCTCCATGTGTACGGATGCTTTGATGTATGAACACATTGTACTCTTAAATATTCTGCTTTCTATAAAGCAGATATTTTGTTCATTGTTTGTGTATTCCTTTTTTTCTCATTTTTTCTGTAAAACAACGATCCCCTTATTTGGGGTATACGTTCTAGCAGTTTTTGATACTGTTCTTGAAATAAAAATTCAATAAAAAGTTTTGAAACGAAAGTCCCTCAGATCCCCATGCTTACCTGTTTTTCCTGCTTCTAATGCATGGGAGGACTGATGCTGAACGCCTTTCTCTTCACTATGTAAAAACACTGCATTGTCACACAGCCACCGTTGATTCTCCCTAATTTTGGCTTCTAGTAAATTGTAACTGCATAAGTTCCTATCCGCTGAGCTCCCCCTAGTGGTGGCTGCAGGCAGCCAGCTTTATTATAAACGGGAAGAGAGAGACTTATCATTGTATTTTGACAGTTTTTGCCATATTGAAAAATATGGTGGTCAGAATGAGCATCATATTTTTTAAGCACCTGTTCCACTTTTGCTATAAAGTGGGTGCGGTGGTGGGAGACTTTTTTATTAAAATATTTTTAATTAAAATTTCTTAGGCTTATAAAAAAAACTAACATAAATTTGTCAGGAATTTGGAGCATTGCACTTTGCATTGCCTGGGAGTGATTGTCGCACACATTCTGAGAAACTGTATGGAGCAGGGGGGTCCATGCTACGTTTTGCTATGGGGCCCTATGAGGTGTAATGCTGTTTTTGGAAGAAATCAGCCATATTTTTATGATCCTGGACATCCCCTTTAATTGTGTCTACAAAGACTAGAGACATATACCAGTGGTGCTCGGTGTTAGCAGTGTCACTGACAAGGACGTTGTTTGGGTCTCAAAAGATCCGTGGCCTAAGCCCCAATGAATATGGCCCAACTCTCTAAGTCAACCAACTGCCCCCCCATCCCCCCCCCCTGCAAATACTAGCACTGAAGACATTTTACTGTACTTGCTATACAGCAGCACATAACTCTCACATCCAGTACCTCTCAGGTGACGTCTCTGATGTAGATCTTCTCTGTCATCATATTCTCCATTCAGTTCGTACAACTTCTCTGCGCCGCCTCGTCTCTGCAGAGTGCAACACACGGACATCTTAGCTTAGTTACATTTCTATCTTCATCCCCCAACATGGAGCAGTGTTATCCTGTTGCTCGCTGTGCTCCCCAATACCCCCAAATACTATTCTGAAGAATAATGAGTGCCAGACAGATAATCTCCCCCATAGTAATAGTGCTTCTCATAGTCCCACCAATAGTAATTCCCTTCTAGAATGCCCTCATTAGCCCCCCTACAGTGCCCCCAACCGTGACAGTGCTTCCCAAAAGTGCCTCCATTAGTAGAAGAGCCCTCCAGTATTCATAATACCCTCACAGAGCCCCCAATAGAAATAAGGCCCACTATTGTTCCCCCAGTGGGCTCTCTACAGAGCCCTCAGTAGTAATAAGGCCCCCATAGTGCTCTTAGTAGAAATAAGGCAGATCTATAAGTCCCTCCTTTAGAGCCCCCAGTAGTGATAAGAACGTCTAGTGCACCCAGTATTTATACTGCCCCCTACTGTTAGTAATAATGCCTCTACAGTGCCCCCAGTATTTATAATGCCCCCTACTGTTATAGTGCTCTCCTTGAAGCTCCCCCAGTATTTATATTGCCCCCTGCTGTTATAATGCTCTCCCTGAAGTGCCCCAGTATTTATATCGCCCCCTACTGTTATAATGCCTCTACAGTGCCCCCAGTATTTATAATGCCCCCTACTGTTATAATGCTCTCCCTGAAGCGCCCCAGTATTTATAATGCCCCCTCCAGTCCCCACTGTAGTTATATTCCTCCCTTTAGTGTCCTCAGAAATTATGATTCCTCAGCACCTCCACCATACAGTCCAATGTAAATAACATTATTTCCCTCCCTCCGCCATAGAGTCCCATGTAAATACCATCACACCAACTCTCCAGCCCACTCCAATATAGAGTCCCATGTAAATAACATCCCTCTCTATCTACAGCTTCCTCCAAAATACAGTCCTATATAACTAACATCACACCATCTCTCCTGCCCCCCTCCAAAATACAGTCCCACATAAATAACATTACCCCCTCCCCAGCCATCTTCAACATTACAGTCCCATGTAAAGAATATCACCCCCTCAATATTCAGTCCCATATAAATACCATCACTCTCTCCCCCAGCCACTTCCAACATGCAGTCCCATGTAAATAACATCACTCCACCCCACTGTCCCATGTAAATAACTTCTCTCTCTTCAGTCCTAACAAACAGTCCCAGTTAAATAACTGCAACTCCCAGCATTGCTCTGCCTCACCCTTAACTTACCTCTCCTCTTGTAGCAGACATCACCACAGCTTCTTCCCAGGAATTCTCTTCACTGTTGATCTGTCCTCCCCTGTACTGGTCACATGATGGTGACATCGCTGGTCCTTTTCAGCTACTGCATTTAGAACTGATCACATGACCTGTGATGTCACCACAGGTCCTTCAGCTCTTTCAGGGCATTAGATTCAATTGTATTGCCCTCCTGAGGACGGCAACACACTTGGATCTATCTGGCAGGCAGGATATTCGGGGCCTGCGACAAAATATCAGGGGCCCAGGCCCCGAATGTTTTAACCTAGCAAAGCCCCTGGTCACTGATATATACATCTCAAGAAATATATTTGGTTCTCCCATATACGTAATTATCTGTAGAATAAAAAAAAGTCTACATGATGATTGATGAATGATGCTCCCATACTTTTTATCACTCTTAGGCCTTTTTCACACTACCGTTTTTTGTTTCCGTTTTGTGGACCGTTTTTTGCGTTCCGTATGCTGAACCATTCATTTCAATGGTTCCGCAAAAAAAAAACTGAATGTACTCCGTATGCATTCCGTTTCCGTATTTCCGTTCCGTTGAAAGATAGAATATGTCCTATTATTGCCCGTAAATCACGTTCCGTGGCTTTATTCAAGTCAATGGGTCCGCAAAAAAACGGAACACATACGGAAATGTCTTCTGTATCTGTTGTTTTTTCTGAACCATCTATTGAAAATGTTATGCCCAGCCCAATTTTTTCTATGTAATTACTGTATACTGTACAGTCGTGGCCAAAAGTTTTGAGAATGACACAAATATTAGTTTTCCCAATGTTTGCTGCTAAACTGCTTTTAGATCTTTGTTTCAGTTGTTTCTGTGATGTAGTGAAATATAATTACACGCACTTAATACGTTTCAAAGGCTTTTATCAACAATTACATTACATTTATGCAAAGAGTCAGTATTTGCGGTGTTGGCCCTTCTTTTTCAGGGCCTCTGCAATTCGACTGGGCATGCTCTCAATCAACTTCTGGGCCAATTCCTGACTAATAGCAACCCATTCTATCATAATCACTTCTTGGAGTTTGTCAGAATTAGTGGGTTTTTGTTTGTCCACCCGCCTCTTGAGGATTGACCACAAGTTCTCAATGGGATTAAGATCTGGGGAGTTTCCAGGCCTTGGACCCAAATGTTAACGTTTTGGTCCCTGAGCCACTTATTTATCACTTTTGCCTTATGGCACGGTGCTCCATCGTGCTGGAAAATGCATTGTTCTTCACCAAACTGTTGTTGGATTGTTGGAAGAAGTTGCTGTTGGAGGGTGTTTTGGTACCATTCTTTTTTCATGGCTGTGTTTTGGGGCAAAATTGTGAGTGAGCCCACTCCCTTGGTTGAGAAGCAACCCCACACATGAATGGTCTCAGGATGCTTTACTGTTGGCCTGACACAGGACTGATGGTAGCGCTCACCTTTTCTTCTCCGGACAAGCCTTTTTCCTGATGCCCCAAACAATCGGAAAGAGGCTTCATCGGAGAATATGACTTTGCCCCAGTCCTCAGCAGTCCATTCACCATATTTTCTGCAGAAGATCAATCTGTCCCTGATGTTTTTTTTGGAGAGAAGTGGCTTCTTTGCTGCCCTTCTTCACACCAGATAATCTTCCAAAAGTCTTCGCCTCACTGTGCGTGCAGATGCGCTCACACCTGCCTGCTTCCATTCCTGAGCAAGCTCTGCACTGGTGGCACTCGGATCCCGCAGCTGAATCCTCTTTATGAGACGATCCTGGCGCTTGCTGGACTTTCTTGGATGCCCTGAAGCCTTCTTAGCAAGAATTGAACCTCTTTCCTTGAAGTTCTTGATGATCTTATAAATTGTTGATTGAGGTGCAATCTTAGTAGCCACAATATCCTTGCCTGTGAAGCCATTTTATTGCAACGCAATGATAGCTGCACGCGTTTCTTTGCAGGTCACCGTGGTTAACAATGGAAGAACAATGATTTCAAGCATCACCCTCCTTTTAACAGGTCAAGTCTGCCATTTTAACCCAATCAGCCTGACATAATGATCTCCAGCCTTGTGCTCGTCAACATTCTCACCTGAGTTAACAAGACGATTACTGAAATGATCTAAGCAGGGCCTTTAATGACAGCAATGAAATGCAGTGGAAAGGTTTTTTTGGGATTAAGTAAATTTTCATGGCAAAGAAGGACTATGCAATTCATCTGATCACTCTTCATAACATTCTGGAGTATATGCAAATTGCTATCATAAAAACTTAAGCAGCAACTTTTCCAATTTCCAATATTTATGTCTTTCTCAAAACTGTTGGCCACGACTGTATATGCCATACGGAAAAACAGAACGGAACGGAAACACAACGGAAACAAAAAAAACGGAACAACGGATCCGTGAAAAACGGACCACAAAACGCTGAAATAGCCATACGGTAGTGTGAAAGAGGCCTTAGGCTAACAACAATGAACAACAATAGGAAGTAAATACGATTTTCAGGAGGGAACCCAGTAGCAGATTCTGACTTTTTACAGTTAATCCATTTTCTCCAGTCTAAATACATCCACAATTCTGTACTGTATTTTTTTTATTTTTTCATACTTTCCCTCATACAGCCATAGAGTGAAATAATTAAATTCTGCCTGCCTAGAGCCATGACTAGGGGCCGCTTAAAGCACATATCAGCAGGATCAACCCTTATCACACTGTATAGGCTACTTTCACATTCGCGTTTTGGCTTTCCGTTTGTGAGATCCATCATGGGCTCTCAGAAGCGGTCCAAAACGGGTCAGTTTTGTCCTAATCCATTCTGAAAGGAAAAGGCTCCACCCAGAATGCATCAGTTTGCCTCCGATCAGTCTCCATTCCGCTCTGGAGGCGGACACCAAAATGCTGCCTGCAGCGTTTTTCTGTCCGTCCTGGGATGCGGAGTCAAAGGGATCCGTCCTGACACACAATGTAAGTCAATGGGGGCAGATCTGTTTTCTCTGACAATAAAAAAACGGATCCGTCCCCCTTTGACTTTCAATGGTGTTCATGATGGATCCGTCATGGCTATAGAAGACATCACACAACCGGATCCTTTCATGACTAATGCACGTGGTTGTATTATTGTAACGGAAGCGTTTTTTCAGATCCATGATGGATCCGCAAAAAACGCTTATGTGAAAGTAGTCTTATGCAGATCAGTTGCAGATCATACGCAAATAAGCAGTTACGTGCACCAAGGGTGGGCCAAAGCCAATCTGTGCACCCTTGCTCCTCCTGCTTCCTTGGCTGGCTCTTCCCACTTCTTAATTAACAGGGTCAGATTCCGGCTTTGTCATCTCATCTGACCGTATTGATTAGGAAGGAGAAAGAGGGTCTGGCAGGCGAAGCAGGAGGGCCAAGGGTGCACAGAGTGGCTTCTGTGCACTTAACTCCGCAATTGCATATGGATTAAAAAAGTACTTTTTCACAAGAATGAAGCAACCGATCTGCATAACAAAGGTATGCTTTTAATCAGCAGGATCAGTCCTAATGGGAATTATACCGTTAGGCCTCTTTCACACTTGCGTTGTCCGGATCCGGCGTGTACTCCACTTGCCGGAATTACACGCCGGATCCGGAAAAACGCAAGTGTACTGAAAGCATTTGAAGACGGGTCCGTCTTCAAAATGCGTTCAGTGTTACTATGGCAGCCAGGACGTTATTAAAGTCCTGGTTGCCATAGTAGTAGTGGGGAGCGGGGAAGCGGTATACTTACAGTCCGCGCGGCTCCCGGGGCGCTCCAGAATGATGTCAGAGCGCCCCATGCGCATGGATGACGTGCCATGCGATCACGTCATCCATGCACGTGGGGCGCCCTGACGTCACTCTGGAGCGCCCCGGGAGCCGCACGGACGGTAAGTATGCTGCTCCCCGATACACTTTACCATGGCTGCCAGGACTTTAGCATCCAGGCAGCCATGGTAACCATTCAGAAAAAGCTAAACATCGGATCCGGCAATGCGCCGAAACGACGTTTAGCTTAAGGCCGGATCCGGATCAATGCCTTTCAATGGGCAGTCATTCCGGATCCGGCCTTGCGGCAAGTCTTCAGGATTTTTGGCCGGAGCAAAAAGCGCAGCATGCTGCAGTATTTTCTCCGGCCAAAAAACGTTACGTTCCGGAACTGAAGACATCCTGATGCATCCTGAATGGATTTCACTCCATTCAGAATGCATTAGGATAAAACTGATCAGGATTCTTCTGGCATAGAGCCCCGACGACGGAACTCTATGCCGGAAGAAAAGAACGCAGGTGTGAAAGAGCCCTAAATAGTATTGATCCTGCTGACAGGAACATATTATAGAGTTCAGTGAGAGCTGTATAAATCTGTCCTTGGTGGTCTCCCCCTAGTGGAAGCATATGGCAAAAACACTAAGTAATCCCATATGCTGTATACTGAACATTACCATAAACTTTTAGGCAAACGGTGTATTCAGCGAGTACAGAATATTAATACACAGCTCAGTTTAACCTTCACACTTGGCCAGATATCATTATTGGCACTGATGACTGAAGGACGACTGGTTAATGTGTAATAATCCACCAGGTCTGGTGTGTATAAACCACCTGGAGCTCCGATCCGCAGGCAGCACCTCTACCGCCCACGATTCTTTCGAGTGCCCCCTCCAGCCTTGTCACCATGCAGGGGATTCTGGGCCTGCTACTGTGGATCACTGTGGTTTCTGCAGATCCTCCAGGTAATGTTCATGCCTCTTCTATGCTCCCTACATAGCAACGATAATAACAGTATATTCAACAGTGTCCCAATTTCAACAGGAAGTGATCCCTTTACACACTGCAGATATGCGATGGATGTTCCATCATGGAATTACAGGAAGGAAATCCACAGTGGAGATTGACCCGCAAATCTGCAGCATGACAATTTATGATGCTGATTTCCACCTTTGCAATGCATAGTGTAAGATGCGTGACCTATCTGCATGTAACACATGCAGGTTTTTCCACAGATTTGGTGTGTAATTCTCCAGCGGAAAATCCACTTCATATGGCCGCACCCTTGAGGTTGTACACGTGCCGTTTACGGTAGTCTGTATTTTGCATACCTCCCAACTTTTGAAAATCGCAAAGAGGGGCAATATGTGCGGCGTGCATCACAATTTTTTTATACTAGGCCACGCCTCTAACTCCGCCCAAAGTAGAATTACTGACTCTATCAGAACTGCAGCAGCCGGGGATCGGTTAGGCGAGTATAAGTTCCTTTATGTTTTTTTACAGTATTCGGAGCCCCTGGGACAATTTTTTTTCTTGCACTTTAATATTCATTTAAATATCAGCACATAAATCTTCAGATTATAGATATTTTAAGGTCCAAATTATCACCAAATAATGAAGTTATGGCCTACTATACAGGTAGAAACAATGCAGACACTTTATTAAGGAGCAATTTAGTAAATGTATGAATGCACATTTATGCGTTATTTTCCCAGGTCAAAAAGAGGGACATTTAAGGATCAAAGAGGGACTGTTGGGAGGCATGATTTTGCAGTGTGATAAAACAGTCCATATGGGCTTACAGATCATTTTTGGGAAATTGAATTCACTGTTGCTGATGCCCTGATTTTGGGATCAATTAGGGAATATATTAAGGAATTATTATTTATGCAGTTTCCTAATATATGAGTAGGTTTACCTCAAGTATATTCTCTATGTCTTTATTGGATCCCAATTTCAACAGGACGTGATCCCTTTACACACTGCAGATATACGATGGATGTTCCATCATGGATTTACAGAACCAGTGTTTGCTACCAATGCAGTTGGAGAGTCCTGCACAGGGTTCATCCAGGACTAGTCCCCCTGTCTTCAAGCACTCTATAGTAGCCCCTCATACACATTCACCTTAATTGGAAGCAGTTACTAACCCCTAGGATTTTTCGACTTTTTCAACATTGATGTTGCATTGTGATATCTCCATGACTTTGCTGCAAATCACTGGGGATCCCAAAGAGTGCTATTTATTACAATGAATATGATGAACTTGCTTTATTTCCTTTAGAACCAAGGGCCAATGACTTTGATCAAGTTCTTCACTATGAGTGTCAGAGTCATCAAAGCATCAACCTAATTATCAGGTAATAAAACATAGATGTTCTCTGTGCAGATTGTCCTGGGGGTTAGCTACGGTGAAAAGCTGGTAGAACATGTGCCCTAAGTGCTGGGTGCCAGAGGGGTTGCCAACAAGTCACTCTGCCTCACCAGGGTATTTGCATACAAAACTGGGGCAGAACACTACAGTATATCTTTTCCCCAACTATTAGGAATGTAACTTGAATTCAAAGAATCCCAAGGCTTGTTTAAGAATTAGACCCCCCAAGTGCAAACAGCGGCAGATGGGTGCCTACAGCGTTCAATGCCCCATGCAGTTACGATGGCTTTTGTTACAAATATGGATAGGTGGATTTGCTGGGTGCAACCTCTCAGGAACTGTAGTAGAGCCCTCCTTCTAGATTTATTACCATTATTTACCATTATCAACCACTGTAATCATTCAAAAATATTATCTAAATGCTGCCAAAGAACTTGTTAACACCCACTTACAGTATACTTTCCTCCAGTGTCCATGACAATAAACGTGAGGATCGTGTCTGGGATTTTGCCTGTCAGGATACCTTTAATGAGCCAAGATCCTGTTACTGGACAAGTTATGTCAATGACTTTGACCAGGAGTTCACGTTTGCCTGTCCATTTGGAAGTGTTCTAAGTGGAATGGATAGTTACCATGATGATCAAAAAGAAGACAGGAGGTAAAAGCAATGTTATCCAATTGAATGGGTTCATAGTTGAACTTGAAACACATGACTGCTCCTACTTTTTATTTATTTTTTAAATTCACGTATATATTTCTATGATCAAGTAGTGAAATGCATTAGCCTTGATTCTAATTTTGGGGTAAAATAATTCTAAGATAACTTAGAGGGGAGGACTCCCCTGCATAACAGAAATGGGACGGATCCGTTTTGCAGCCCATAGATTTCTATTATGATGGAGTGAATAACGGAATGCCTCTAAAGGCATTCCATTAAGCATTCCGTCATAGAATTGCGTTATGCTCCGCGGTAACGCAATCCATAACGCAATTCACCTTTTACCAACAAACAAAGTGTGAACAAATTTCATAATATGAAATTCGCTCATCTCTACTTATGACTAATCACCTCCACTTGTTAGTTACCTACATGCAGGAATAACGCTGGCTATGTTTTGGCAGCCACTTCCCAGCCTACTTTCCAATCTCCTGTCTGCTTCTGACATGAGACCCATAGAGCACTGCCATTTAATATCTTTCTGTTATGTGCTCGTACTACATACATTACGGGGTATTCCCATTGCTGCCTTTCACTATATAGGTGTATTGTCCAATACAAATGATGCCACTATATCAGGCCCAAATAGTACTGCCACACCATGACCACATACATTATTACCACCATATAATACTGTCAGCAATATTACTGCCAAATATACATCACAAGTGAATACATTTTAAATTAATGGTACGCAGTTCACATCATTCAGTATCCCCCCCCCCCCCTTTTTTAAAATTCTATAAACACTTCTTTAAGCCATGACTTGTACTAGCGGAGCGATCTCTCTAAACATCTTTGGATCTTTCCTTTCCAAGCAGTCTTGTTTCTAACCTATACAAGTTCCCCATACTTTTTCTACCCCCAGGTCTATGTCTGTTGCTGCCCTAATAGTGCCCGGTGCCCCTAAATACTGTACTTCAGAATAATGGTATTGTAACTATGGTTAGCCCCCAGAAAATAGTGCCACTTCGGCAGCATCCCTGAAAACAATGGTGCCAGTTAGGTTGAGCTCTAAATAGTGCAGTAATAAAGCACCACACAGAATAGTGATCTTCTCTGTGCCCCCGAAAAGTAATTGCACCCCCTTGAGGTTCCACACAGTAATATAACTCCTCTTAGTGCCCTACACACAGTAAAAAATGGCCACCTTTGTGTCTCCTAAAAGTAATAATGATCCCCACATGACAAGAAATCATCCTGTACATCTTCCTGGCATTTAATAAGGGGATGGTTGAGCTGAGCCGTTTGTAACTCTGAACTGTATTGCCGTGTCTGTAGCATCCCAGTAAAGTTAACTAGGCACCTCTGTTCAGTTCACGCGTCCCCTAGTGTTTGCTATGCCTTATTTTATATCGGTGCATTACCATATATTGATTTGCAGGTAGTGGGCCTTTAACGGTGACTGACATGACATAGAACATGCATGAGGACAACAAACTATATAGCTGCTTAGGCTTTATACAAGGAAAGAGCCGTACTATATTTGTTGCCACCTTGAGCACCTCGTGAAAGGAGCTAGTAAAGAAGTCTCCCTGGTTTCTGAGTGCAGTTGCGTCTGGCCAATGAGTCATGCTTAATCATGAGATGTTGATGGGTGATAAGCTGGCACGCTATTTGTCTTGACCTAAGCTAGGCTGCAGCCTAATTTGAACCAGCCTAATTGGAGGAAGCCTCTTTTCCAGAAGTGTCCCTGGATATACTGCAAACAGTTCCAGACTGTTTCCTGACAGCACCTGTACCTTGGTGTGACCCTAGACAATTCTGCTGTGTGACTATAGACTGATGTTCCCACCCATAGCAGCCCGACAAATTCCAAAATTGTCACATGCTTTGAGATGTTGTTGAGAATGTAACCAATATACAGTTTCCCTGCCAGAGACTGTAACTAGAGATTCGTTCCCGCTTCTCTTTGGTGGTAAAAGCAGAATTGCGTTATGGATTCCGTTACCACGGATCATAACGCAATTCTATGACGGAATACATAACGGAATGCCTTTAGAGGCATTCTGTAACCATTATACTGTGTGCCCACCAAAAAACTGTAACCATTATGATATGTGCATCCCAGAAATTGTAGCCATTATGCTGTGTGCCCCCCAGAAACTGTAACCATTACGATGTGTGCCCCCCAGAAACTGTAACTGGTTTTCCTTGTGTTCGTCTAAAAATCATGACTGCTAAGCTCTGTGCTTGTAAAAAGACTGTAACTTCCAAGCCTTGTACCATGTATGACTGTAATTAATAAGCTTAAGTGCCTTGTATTTAAAGGGACAAAGACTTGTAAAAAAAAAAAATTGCCAGGGGGCCCACACACGGTGAGTGTTTTTTCTTTTTCTATTTACACTTGGTCAGTGTCCAGGTTTAAGTCCCTGGGGATTGGAAGCAGCAGGGACCTGAGTCATGGCGCTGGAACTGGGACACTCAAATCAGGTGAGTGTTCTTTTGGGGTTATTTATCAAACTGGTGTAAAGTAGAATTGCTTAGTTGCCCATAGCAACCGATCAGATTTCACCTTTCATTTTCCAAAGGAGATGTCAAAAATGAAGGGTGGAATCTGATTGGTTGCTATAGGCAACTAAGCCTGTTCTACTTTACACCTGTTTGATAAATGATCCCATTTGTTTTTGTTTTTTTACATCATGTCCACCATGGACAATTTTTATTAGTTTTGGACAATCTTTTTAACCATCAAGTGTCTTGCCCCTTGATGGAGTAAACTTTAATTCCAGCTCATTGCTACGTGCCTGCCTGTTACTTCTGCTCCATCCTTGAGTGGGGTCCAGACTTAAGGGTCAAGGAACAGACACAAAAGTGACCCTCTTACAGTCTTGTAGGTAGCTGGCCTAAAGGGCTTGTGGCCTTTGGAAGAGAGGACAAGTCATTGAGCCTTCGGTGCCCTGCTCTACCGTAGGTTATCATTACATAGTTGCAATTGTACAGTTGAAAGTGGAATCTGGGCCAAAAGTCCTGGATGCTCGCTGCTAGCAACATCTCGGCTTATTTCGGAATATGGGTGCAGCTCTGAGCTCAAGGAGCAGCACCAAAGTCATGTCTATGTCATAAGTGGATTCCTGAATATTAAGTTTAAAAAATGCTGAAAATAATTTTCTAGATGGAGATTCCTCTGCTGTCAAGGAGAGACGGCTGTTCAACATAACTGCGAGTGGAGCGGCTACGTCAATGACTTTGACATGTACCTAAGATGGGATGCACCTCCAAACCATTACCTAGTTGGGGCTCACAGTTACCATGACAACAGCAAAGAGTAAGTACATGCACACGGGATATAATCTTTATTTTGAATTTTCATTATAGTACTGTAGATGCTGGCATTTTCTCGCATTTGATATTTAACCCCTTACTTTTAGTGTTTTTCATATCCACATTTGAAAAGCCATAACTTTTTTTTTCTTTTTAAATCAGCATAGATTTATGGTGTACATGTATAACTTTTAAACATTGTTTGGTTGATAGTAATTTTAGTTTTTTTTTCGGTGTTCACTGTGTGGTAAAAATGTGTGACATTTATTCTGTGGGTCAGCAGACATATGGACATACCATTTGTCATGTTTTACGACTTGGTAACCAATCAGATTACACCTTTAATTTTTCACCGCCACATTGGAAAATGAAGGTGGAATCTGATTGGCTGCTAAGTCAGTTCTACTTTACTTTACACCAGGTTGGTAACTCTCCCCAATTGGCTTTTTTTTTTTTTTTTAAGTTGCTTTGTGTTGCTCTATTCTGACACCCGTAATGTCTGCTGACAGAAGAGAGGCTATTTTTTTTTTGCAGGAAGAGCTATTTTTTTTTTTGCAGGAAGAGCTATTTTTTTTTTATTGATACTATGCAACCTTTTTTTTAAAAAAAATTTTGGTAAGTTTTTTTATGGCATTCACCACACATGATAAATACTATGATATTTTAATATTTCGGATGCGGCAAAATCATTATGTTTCGCTTCTTAAATATACATTGTGTGTCTAAATAGATAGATAGTTACAGTGTCCTGAAAAAGTATTTATACCCCTTGAACTTTTCCACATCTTTTCATGTTACACCCACAAACGTAAATGTACGTTATTGTGATTTTATGTGATAGACCAACACAAAATAGCAAGCATGTGTGAAGTGAAAAGAAAAATGATACATGGTTTTTCAAAAGTTTTAATCAAAATAAATCTACAAATAAAAAAAAATCCCAATAAAATACATTTAGGCCCTTTTCACACGAGCAAGTTTTCCGTGTGGGTGCAATGCGTGACGTGAACGCATAGCAGCCGCACTGAATCCCGACATTCATTTTAATGGGGCTGTGTACAGGAGCGTTGTTTTTCGCGCATCAGTTCTGCGTTGCGTAAAAATTGCAGCATGTTCTATATTCTGCGTTTTTCACGCAGCCCTGGCCCCATAGAAGTGAACGGGGTACATGAAAAACGCATTGCATCCACAAGCAGGTGCGAATACAATGCGTTTTTCACTGATGGTTGCTAGGAGATGTTGTTTGTAAACCTTCAGTTTTTTTAACACTCAATTGAAAAACGCATCAAAGAGCCTTGCACCCGCGCGGAAAAAACTAAACAACTGAATGCAATCGCAGACAAAAACTGACTGAACTTGCTTGCAAAATGATGCAAATTTCCCTGAACGCATCCGGTGCCAATCCGTCACGCTCGTGTGAAAGAGGCCTTAGGTTTGTGGGTGTACAGTGAAAAAATGTGGAAAAGTTTAAGGGGTATGAATACTTTTTCAAGGCACTGTGTGTGTATGTTTATATATAATATATCTGCATTATTGCTTTCCGGTACCCTGTTCTAGCAGTGAAGCCCGCCAGATCTCTTTATAGTCAATGTTGCTGGCGGACATGCGTTACACCTCACATCAACTCTCTCTCACTCTCAGCTGCTGGGACCATCACTGATCATGAGAACAGATGTCCTCTACTCCTGCTTGAGAATGTTCACTGCTTCATTTAATCCTTGCCAAAATCAGGAGAGTACATAGGTTGGCTGTTTTCAGCAGGCCCATAGAGCTTGAATGCAGTTACATGTTCGACCACTGCTCCATTCAAACAGGAGAGATGGGATTGTTCTCATGATCGCTGGGGGTCCAGGCAGGCGATAAGTGTCAATCTTGGTACAACCACTCTAAGGAGATGGCCTCAAGTGGACAGTCACACATTTTGTTTTGCAGAGGATGGTAGCATTACATGACTTTCAAGAAGAAGCACAGTTACATGGTCCTTCAGAAAAAGCTAAACTACATGGCTCCCTAGAGAGAGCTCAGTCACATACCACATCACCAGGATCATTTCTGGTACTGATATGGCATGAGATTGCAATAGCTTCACTGTATGATGATGCCACCTTCCTGCCACATTAATTATGCCTTCTGTAAGACAGAAAAAATTATACTAATGCTCGCAGAGCTGAGTACTCGACAGTATAGGGCAGGGGAGATAGGCACCACATGGCTTCCAGTTGCACATCCCTGGTAACAGGGCTCAAAACAGTGCCTCACAGAACCACGATATGCCGTTCATGCCATTATGTAGTAATAAGGACCCATAAAGGGTCCCTGCAAAGTCCAATTGTCTGTTTTACTGAACAAATATTTTTATCATAATTTTTTTTTTCTTTGCTTGACTATCCCTCTGATCTTGTTTGTAGGGACCGGCGCTGGAGCTACTACTCATGTGAGAAGAACTAAACCAAATCAACATCACATCAGAGCGTCTCCTGTGTTATGTTCTTATTATCATTGTGATACTGCACTTATCCTGTATATGCCCTGTTTTGTACTACTGTCTTGGACTTGTGTGCTTGCGAGACAAAATCTGCTATAATCTGGAGAAATTGACATCTTAACCCTTTCCGCCCTTGAGTATTTTTCGTTTTTGTGTTTACGTTTCTTTTTTACTCCCTGCCTTTCTGGGCCATAACTTTTTTTTTATTTTTCTGTTCACATAGCCGTATGGGACTTGTGTTTTGCAGGACAAGCTGCATTTTCTAATTCCACCATTTAATATTGCATATGATATAGTGGGGAGCTGGAAAAAAAATTTTAACGGGATTCCGCAACTGTTTTCTGGGTTGAGTTTTTACAGCGTTCGCTACACGGGAAAAATGACCAGTTACTTTCATTTTCCAGGTCAGTATAATTACAGTGATACCCCAAAAATTAGCAAAAATTTTTTTTTTCTTTTCATTGCCATATTCTGACACCTATAACTTTTTGAAGGTTATGTGTATGCAACTGTTTGGGGGCTAATTTTTTTGCGGGGGCGATCTGTGCTTTCCATTGATACCATTTTAGAGTGTATACAACATTTTGATCATTTTTTTTTAATTTTTTTGTGGGAAAAGAAGCAACCAAAAAACGTTGAATCAACCATTCTGACTTTCATTTCCATTTTTATTTTCCCCAAAAATTTTTTACACCTTTTATTTTCTGTATTTTACTCCTGACCTTCCTGGAGCCATAACTTTTTTATTTGTCTATTCACATGTCCTGTAAAAATCAAACCCTCATACTTTGTAATGGAACCATTTAATATTGCATACAATGTAGTGGGAAGCTGTACAGAAAATGGAGTGGATTTGGAGAAAAAATAAAGAAATTCCATCACAGTTTTATGGATTTCATCTTTACAGCATTTCCTATGCAGTAAAACTGACCCATTCCTCTCATTCTCTGGGAGAGTACAATTAGAGTGATACCACATTTGTATACTTTTTCTTGTGTTTTAACCCCTTCGCTACCAGCGACGTACATGTAAGGAGCGGGAGCGATGGGCAGACATGGCCATGGCCAGCGGGTCTCCTCTGTTTCAAATAGCAGAGACCCATGACTAATGACCGCGACCAGCAATACTGCCGATCGTGGCCATCAAAACTTGATCACAGCATCTAAATGGTGAAAAAGCTGCGCTTTATACCAGCATCCTCTGCGGCCAAATGAGGATGCTGGTAATTGATTTCAATACGCTGGGTCTCTCTGAAGAGACTCAGGGTATTGAAGCTGCAATTCTTATTTCGGCCAGCAGGTCAGCAGGCCAACATAAGAAATTAGCAATATGGATATATAATAAACATAATGGTACAGAATAAAAAAAAGTTCTGCGTTTTGTAGCCTCAAATACAAGCTACAAAACCATAAAAAAAGTAAAAAAAAACTGTTAAAAAATATATTAAAAAAATTAAAAAGTATACGTTTAAATCACCCTCCTTTCTGTACATAACATAACACATAAATAACAAAAAATATAAACATCATGGGCATCACCGCATCCGAAAAAGCCCATAAAAATATTTTTCCAATATGGTGAATGGCGTAAGGATAAAAGGGTTAAATTGTCCGATTCGCCATTTTTTCATTGCTTCTCTTCCCTAAAATTTTACAAATTGTGATCAAAAAGTCACACATACTCCAAAATGGTAAAATCAATAAAAACTACAAATTGTTGTTATTGGGGTCAGAATATGGTGATGTAAAAATTTATTTTTTTTGTTTTAATTTATTTTTACACTATTTAAACATAAAAAACCTATACACATGTGGTATTGTTGTAATCATACTGACCCATAGAATGAAGGGCACAGGTCAGTTTTGCTGCAGAGGGAATGTCCTAGGAACAAAACCCATAAAACAGTGGAGGAATAGTTTTTTTTTCCAATTCCACACCAATTGGAATTTGTTTCCTGCTTCCCTCTACATTGTATGCCAAATTAAATGGTGGCATAAGAATGTATTCAATTGAAAAAAGAGAGGCTCCGGCAACAAGCGTGGACGTAGAAAAAATTCCCAATCTTTATTCAGCAATCTTCATATATACAGCAATCAGTGGCACAGGCTCCCGCTTAATCCCAGGCAATCAACGCGTTTCGGACACTAGTGTCCTTAGTCATGATCTAAGGACACTAGTGTCCGAAACGCGTTGATTGCCTGGGATTAAGCGGGAGCCTGTGCCACTGATTGCTGTATATATGAAGATTGCTGAATAAAGATTGGGAATTTTTTCTACGTCCACGCTTGTTGCCGGAGCCTCTCTTTTTTCAATTGAATTTATCACACGGACTGACTTGGGTCCGCCCCGTGCACAGCTACATTGGACATGTGAGGTGAGCTGGCTTTTCTTCCTTTGCACATAAGAATGTATAACTTGTCCCGCAAAAAATAAGCCCTCATATAAATACGTGAAGGGAAAAATAAAGTTATGGCTCAAGGAAGATAGGGAAGAAAAATGAAAACGCAAAAACCTCCGGTATCCTAAGGGTTAATACTAAAAAAATATATAAACATTTGAATAAAACAGAATTTTGCTTTACATCGCCATATTCTGACCCCCAAAACTTTTTTATATTTACATCTATGGAGCTATTTTTGCGGAGTGATCTGTAGTTTTTATTGATCCCATTATGGAGTGTATGTAACTTTTTGATCACTTTTTATTCATTTTTTTTGAGGAGGTAAAGTGCCAAAAAATTGTGAATCAGCCATTTGACTTTTTCTCTTATGTTGTTTGATATATGGGATAAATATTTTTGTATTTTAATAGTACAGACATTTTGGGACTTTGGGGTGCAAATCATGTTTATTTTTTGTTTGTTTTTTGTTTTTATTATGAAAAAGGGGGTTATTTTAATTGTTAAAATATTTTTTAAAACTTTTTTAAATACATATTAATTTCTTTTATTTAACACATATCAATTTAGATTGCTTGTCCCTTACACTGCAATAATGAATATTGCAATGTTAGGAAGTTGCACTATTTTCCTATTTTCCTATGGAGCACTGCCATCAGCAGGGCTCAATAGGAAGGACCTCTCTATTAGGGCTCGTTCACACGACCGTATGGCTTTTTCAGTATTTTGCGGTCTGTTTTTAACGGTTCAGTTTTTCAGTTTTTTGTTTCAGTAGTGTTTACGGTTCCGTTTTTTCCGTATGGCATATACAGTATTCAGTAATTACATAGAAAAAATAGGGCTGGGCATAACATTTTCAATAGATGGTTCCGCAAAAACGGAACAGATACGGAAGACATATGGAGTACATTCTGTATGTGTTCCGTTTTTTTGTTGTGGACCCATTGACTTGAATGGAGACACGGAACGTGATTTGTGGGCAATAATAGGACATGTTCTATCTTTGAACGGAAAAACTGAAATACAGAAACGGAATGCATACAGAGTACATTCCTTTTTTTTTGTGGAACCATTGAAATGGATGGTACCGTATACGGAACAAAAAAATGTTCGTGTGAACGAGCCCTTAGCCTGGAATTCTTGAAAAAGATCCAGGCAATTAGAGAGACTGAACCTCCACACGTGGAAGCCATTTGGGCCCCACTGTGATCCTGGGGAAAGCAGTCTCAGGTGGCATGGTCCCAATTGACAGTCGCCGACCTTAGCCCTGGGACTCTGCTGATTTAAAACAGCAGAAACCTAGTGGCCATGGTGCCCACTGCACTTAAAAATGCCATCTTTAAAGACCTGACCAGTGGCATACATGTAGTAAGAGATATAGGATATAGAATTAAAAAAATGTCATTACTTTTCTCCTTAGGCTATAATTTATAATCAGAAGGGCTTATCTTTGTAGTGATAGGGGTCCATGCCCAAAAGGATGTTACTGGTGATCCGTGAATGCCGACATCACCCCACTGATGCCCGGCGAGCTTGGGTGCCGGACTGTGTGTCTGCTTGTTAAATGTTGTAGGTCTCTTTTGGCCTCCTGCCCGCTGTTCTCTTCTCTAGTATGGTGTGTGTCTACTAGCTCTTAATGGGCCAGTGCACTGCCTAATCAGTGCCCAGCCAATGACCTCCTTTCTTAGGTTATTTAAGGGCACTTAGGGCTAGTCCTAAGAGTGTTGTCTAAGTTAAATCTGTTCAGTGATATAGTGGGACCATGTCCATTGTATTACAGTCTTTTTGTGAGTTGGGAAAGTGGGTAAAGATGAGAGGGAGTCAAGTAGTTAAGAGAGAATTAGCTAGAGGCCATATAATCCAAGGGGTCTACAACTCCAAAATTGATTTTGGGACATATTCCCATCTACAGAGTTCCTCTAACCAATAGATTTGTTGCATTGTATTGAGCCACATAGGAATATTTGAGGTTCTGTGCTACTCCCTCTAAGCGGTATTTGGACAGCCATAAATTAGTAGAGATTGTAATTCAATAACGTACAGATCTTTGAGGGTAAATTCAATAAGGCCAATATGGGTGTAGGCTTAATATCAGTGAAACAGATAATGTGATTTACCACCTCTCACAGTTCAGCCAAATGTGAAACTGAGAACCTTGGTTGTGGCCACATCTCCAACACGTGAATCTAGAAACATTCTGTCAACAACATCAGGTGTGCAGTACTATCTGGTGACAAGCTTAACAGTTTTCCTGGATTCTTGAAAACCCATGTGAGTGTCCCAATATAGTTTTGACTTTAGAATGGGAAAAGCAATTTATTTAAAGAAGAACTCCCGCCAAAATTGTTATTCTCTGACCTGTTAGAAAGGTACATGTAGTATCCCCATGATTCCTTTCAACATCTGGACTACATATTTGTCTCAGCAGCTGCACTTACCCTCTTTTCCTCAGCTCAAATAGGTTCAATCGCGATCTCAGACCATGCACCCTGCATAGCGACTTGGATTTGGAGACTTAACAAATCATTGCTTTACACAAAAGATAAACAGACATATATTAGACAACATCTCAACTCATTTTTTTAAAATAATAACTCCCCACAAACCTCACCCTCACTGCTATGGGAATCACATAAGGCCTATATATGAGGAGTACTAGTCGCAGTGGGTTCCCGGGTCAAAAGAGAGGCAGAGCAGAATAGATTCGATACTAGACCAAATATCTACAATAGAAATGGAGACAAGGGAGGGAAATTGATGTCCTCCCTAATCAAAAGCACAACAGAAAAAAAACTATATTCATAAAATAAGGGAGAACCAAGGAACACTCTATACTCAGACAGCAGATATAGCTATAGCCTTCCACTCGTACTACTCCGGACTTTATATCCTCTGAACAGAACCGGAGCCCTCCCTCAAATCACGCATACAACACTTCCTAGATACTCTAAACCTCCCCACTATTACACCAGCTGATACCACCAATCTCTAATCCCCAGTCACAACAGACAAACTGAGGGCTATACTATGCAGCTTCCCCCCAGGAAAAAGTCCTGGACCAGATGGTCTTCCTCTGCTATACTACTAGATATCCTAGTACCCCAGTTAGTCTCCTTCTGTAACCATTTGCTTCAAGGTGGCACATTATATCCACAATCACAGGAGGCACACATCACGCTGATTCACAGTCTTGTGGAAATTACCGTCCTATCTCGTTGCTAAACCTTGATCTAAAGATATGGGCCAAACTCATAGCAATTCGTATAAGCCCCCTACTCACGCCTTTGATTGGGAAGGAACAGGCAGGTTTCGTCAAGGGCAGGGAGGATAGGGACAACACCTGCAAGTTGCTACACGTTGTACATCTAGCACACAAGCGTAAAATGCCCCTAGCACTGTTAGGAATCGACGCAGAAAAAGCATTTGACCGGGTTAATTGGGTCTTCGTGGAAGCCACTTTACGCAAGTTCAACTTCCCCCCTGAATTAATTATGACTATATTCACACTATACGCACAACCCTCAGCCCGCATCAAAATAAATGGCCCCTTATCCTCTTCCTTTAAAATCACAAATGGAACAAGACCAGGTTGCCCTCTCCCCCCTTCTCTCTTTATACTAGAACTCCTCTTTCATAGGCTTTAAAACTGGCTCTCTGCAAATCAAATGTGTTACATTTGCGGACGACTTGCTATTTCTGCTGTCAAACCCAGTCTCAGATTTACAACTCACAAAAATATTAAAGGAGTTTGGTCTTCTATCTAATTTCAAAATTAATGTGTTAAAGTCAGAAGTACTTAACAAGTACTTAACATCACTATCCCTGCAAAATAGGTCTCGCTAGCAAAACAATTCTCCTCTTACCCATGGGTCCACACCTCTTTGAAATATCTGGGTATTCATCTCCCGAACAAACTATCGGAACTATATATACTTAACTACCTTCCCCTCTTGTCTGAAGTTAAGTCTTTCCTTTCATCTCGTGGATGGGCCGCAGGAATCTCCTTAAGAGATATATTGTGCCAAAAATAATATATACACTCTCGATGATCCCAGTCTATTTACCAGCCAGCTTCTTCAGCACTATTAGGTCCATTTTTTCCAATTTCCTCTGGAAGGGACGCAGACCTAGACTACCTTACACTTTACTTGTGAAAAAGCGAGAGAATGGGGGTATGGGTCTATCTGATATAGCATTATATTATAAAGCCATACACTTCAACAGATGGCTAGAGTTACTCAAACCAAACAAACAGCTGGGGTTGGATATCTTAGCACAACATTCATTGGGATCCTTGTTAACGAAAGCCCTCTGGTTGCCAACAGAAGGAGCCCTAAAGAGCTCTGACTTTTATCCATTATTAAAGGGCACATACAAGGTATGGCTTTCTATGAAAAATATCTTAGCACCTTTCCCATCACCACTACTTCCATCTAGCCTACTACCTGTAGCTATTACCAACATTGACTCACCTTACTCAGACTTTTGGGAAAAGTTCAAAACTATCTCGGTAGTGGATCTCTTCCACTCAAACAAAATACCATCACGAGAAACACTACAAGAATAACTGCACCTCACACTTATCAACCCACTCCATCTAGCACACTTCCAAAGAGTAGCAGAAAGATTTTTTACAAACATTCTCCTTTAAAAGACAACTTACCGCATTTGAAGCAGTCCTGTCCACTGATTTACCAGCACTGAAAAAAGTGGGTAAACTTTATTCTCTACTCCTCACTCCACAAACCCTTTCTAAACCCTCTTTTATCACCTCCTGGGAGATGGAGCTGAACATAACTCTCAAAGATGAAGAAGTTCAGACAATACTACGCTCATCACATGCATTCTCCTTGAAAGAATATTATCCTTCTCTCTATGCACCATGATTTCTTTCTGTGTCCCCGAAGACAGACGTCTGGAGAACGTGTCAATGACAGATGCAGAATGATGTCAGAAACAGTTCTATTTATTGTTCGTCGTACAGGGCCTTATATACATCCAGGCATACATACAAGAATAGCTGAGCTCTCATTACAATAATAGCAGTTCCTTATACAGCTCTCATTATAATAATGCTGACGAGAAACTTCTCCTTATAAAGACAGAAGGTAAATGTATACATAGTCACCCTTCAATATGATGTCACCCAACCTCTTGTCCTTCATACAGATCACACAGCTAATTCTGTTTAACCCTTCAATCCCCTCTTTAGTCATAAATATGACTTATCTTTTCTCTCTCATAGAGAGGTAAGTAGCATATGCTTGACCAGGATCTGTGAGTTTTGGACACATTTCACAAAACATCTGTATGAGGGAAGGGATACATTGGATGCAACATCATATAACAATCAAGGAAGCAATAATAATTATAATACTGATCAATAATGTCCTAAACCAGCTCAAATCCGGCAGCCAGCTCAATAACCAGTCCCACCAAGAGGATGACTCAACATCTTTCCTTTAAAATCCTGACATCCTATATTATGTTTCAGTAACAGATAATCTACAGCAAATCTAGTTTCTAGCACTACTCCTCTTATGCCTTGTATATCTAAAAGCATGTCTGGTAAGGCGATAGAGGTATGATTCAGGGATTTTGCTAAGTCACATGCAATAGAATTTATAGTACGAGTATTATATATAGCCAGTCCAGGCACTCCTAATATAGAGGCACCCAAACTTATATATTCTGTACGGCTGAGAAGGGGTAAAGTAGAGTCATAGTCTTCTAATAAAGTCTTGGTAACCGATCTTTAAGCTCTCCTGATAGGGGGTTGACTGGGACGAGCCAAAGTCAGCCTGGATAACGCACAGGGACCTCCAATAACATTAGCAGGAATGTAATTGTAGGTGCTGTTACCACAAGACAAAAACCATCCTTTAGGGAGCATGACATTATAGATAAAACTGGGAGTCACAATGGTCTTATTGCAACTCATGGAATTATCCAGGGAGCTAGCAAGTCTACTATTCTTTTTACAGGTGTCGTCAATATAATCATATACACTATTCCTAGGTAATTCACTTTTTTATGTCTCTATTATCACAATATAAAGTCATATCCTGGGAAAAGGTAAAACAAGTTTCTGCTGTAGTCATATTAATAGTAGTTATTCTAATATTATCCCTGCTATTTCCTATTTTCTGACATTCCCCACAGAAGTCATACAAGGGAATAAAAGATTGTGTATTGTTCGCCTTCGCCCAGACTTCAAGAAGGGATTCATCGGGTGTAGGCACAGCAATAACACATGTTTGTATAAGATCCCGTGGGCTCTGTAAGTCTTTAAGGCACAATGAACTAACATTTAGGGCATTTGCCATCCTGACTATACTATTCTGTTCAGAATAAAAGGGGACGGGAGCCAAGGGATCTTGCTCCAGAGCTCTTTTATATACTGGCTGATTATTTGGTGCATCGCAGAAGAAACTCATCTCCTCTGGGTGATAAATACATGTAGTTATAAGCCAGACTAATAATTATCAGCAGACAAACAAATCTCCCAGAATATTGTGGGGTCATCATCTTCAGCTTGTGGCAAGGCACTGTTCAGGGAAACTTCTTCTGAGTTCCCCTCTTTGTTCAGGGATTTCACACCTGCTTCACCCTCTTTATCTTTGTCCATCACCGGAGAAGAAGCCTCAGGGACACTTTTCACTCTGCTAGCGTGAATCCAGATTGGAGCCTCTTCTGTGAGAATCGCTGTTCTGGTGACTACTACCACTCGGGTGGGTGGTCCAAACAGGAACTCAGTCTGTTTTCATCCTTTTGCCAGGCGCTGGACTTATCACCACGTCTCCTGGTTGGAAAGATGCGTAGGTTCCTGTGGAGAGAAAGGAGAGGCACGAGCAATATCTTGTTCAATTTGATCTAAAGTTTCTATAAGTTTCCTCACATACTCTGCTTGTACCACTTCTAGATCCCTTTTTTCTATCACAGGGGCCTTTGACCCCAAGGGTTGGGGAAGGTCTTTCCATTAGGACCTCAAATGGTGAGTAACCAGTATCCTTGTTAGGCTGCATCCTAATTTTTGAGACATATAATACTCTGCTAAACATAAGATTGTACCTTTGATCTAAGACCTGGTATAAAAAAAATCTCTCTGAATGAGGTCAGTGGTTGCCTGTGTTCCCCTATGGCCAAGACCATGATACTGTTCAATTAAAATCGGGGCGCTTGCAACTGGGATACATGGCTTCCCCTCTTTGCAGAGAAGACCCATATTAGGGTCTTGTACTGCACCTACCGACCGCCATGCCAGTTTGTAGCTACTGATAGCCAAATCCGGGAGGCTGAGCAATAGATTGTCAGTAAGGGTAATGTCCGGAACCAGGGAAGGCATTCGAACTGTTGCTGCCGTCCTAATAGCAGCCTCCTTTGCTGCCTGATCAGCTAGGGCATTCCCTATAGCTATGTGCGTCTGTAGACCAGTATGTGCCCTACAATGGATAATAGCAACTTTGCTTGGTAATTGGATGGCGGCCAGGAGATCATGTACTAGGGTGGAATGTGAGATTTGTTTCCCAGCTGCAGCTATGAAGCCTCTCCTCTGCCAGATTACCCCATGATCATGGACAACCCCAAAGGCATACTTGGAATCAGTGTATACAGCCACATCGTTCCCCTCAACATTAGGGCGGGAACAGGATCCATCCACAAATATATCAGGTGCTCCATCAATGGGTGTGGACTGTAAGTCAGGCCTAAGTGAGGTATGTCCATGTATAAGTTCAGCACATGCACGGGGAGGAGGCAAATCACCCTGCTCTCCCTCGTAGCCAAGTAGAGCATTCAGTATAGCCATTGGACCGAACGTGGATGCTGAGTATTTGATATGAAGTTGAGGATTAGATAGCAACAAAACTTCATATCCACTCAGTCTTTGTGCTGACATATGTTGCGTATGTATGTTCCTCAATAGGGCCTGAACATTGTGTGGCATGCAGAGTAGTGGGGTGATAGGCGTGACCATCTCAGCGACCATCGCACAGACTGCCAAACTCCTGAGACACGCAGGCATGCCCTGAACCTGTACGGGAACCACTTTTTTTTAAAAAAAAGCAACAGGGTATTTTACCTCCATGATCCTGCGCCAGGACTCCTGCCATGGTTTTACAATTGTCCCTGGCAAATAAGTGAAACATCACGCCATAGTCGGGTAAGCCCAAACCAGGACTTGAAACCATTGCACATTTCAAATGACTAAAAGCTTGTAACATGTCATCAGACCATCTAATGAAGTCAGGCATCTCAGTATTAGTGGCTTGTCTCAGAATATTATCATAGTAGGAACAATCAGCAATCCATTGGCGGCAGTAACCAATCATACCAAGAAAGGTCAACATGTCTTTCTTGGTTTGTGGGCGGGGCAGACCCAGTATGGCGGTAATTCTGGCATGGCTGATTCTCCTCTCACCTTTACTGAGAACAAAGTCCAAATACTCAACTCTTTCCATACACCATTGTAATGTGTCACATAACCATAGTAATAAACTAACACAGTCTGCCTGGCAGGCCTCCCGAGTAGAACTACATATGAGGAGATCGTCCACATATTGTAGAAGGACAGAACCATGAGGGGCAGTCCAAGGGCGCAGTGTAATTTGGAGGACAATGGAGTAGACTATTGGGGAGCCTACATAACCCTGAGGCATTCTACACCAAGTATACTGGCGAAATCTAAACGTGAAAGCAAAAAGTGGCCGTGTCTCCTTGTCAACTGGGACAGAAAAAAATGCATTCATCAAATCAATAACAGAGAAAACCTCTGCATGGGCAGGAATAGCTGATAGCAGAGATGGTACGTCAGGAACCTCAGGGGCTATGGGTATAATAACAACCTTATTAATATCAACCACTTCAATAGGTCCCTTTAACAAAGTGACCCCTACAGTCATAAAAGTGAACTGTTCCTCAAGGTCACTGTCCTCATCATGAGGAGGTATGTGTTCAGGTTTGGGAAAACATTTTTTGTGATCTAAGGCGCATGGGAGAAATGACATCTCTAGTGTTAGAAATGTGTGAATTGCATTCTACATGTTCTCGTATTCCCAGGACAACAACTGGTCTATCCCAAACTGTCAGAAACTGCATTTTTAGCTCAGGAGCCCTCCCCCCCCTCCCTTCACTGCTGTCACTCGAAGCCTTGTGTATGTAATGGACATGAGGAGAAGGGGGGCAGGGAGCTGCGGGCAGCGTCCAAACTATCTCCCAACAGATGCTTTGAAGAAGAAGTGTGTACTGTAAAAGGACTCTAGAGTGTCAGCTCTTCTCCTCCTATCTTCTTCCCTTTTGAGCCAATTCAATAATGCCTGGGCCTCAAAGTACTTTTAAATCTAAGTCACCTGTTAGAAGGGACGGATATATCTGTGGGATATTTCCTAAATAAGGAGGAGGTTTTTTTTGGAGTGAACTCCTTGTCAATTCTTTATCTAACTCATGTTTCTTTTATATACATCCCTCCTGGTTCCCGCCTACTGCTTGCGAACCTCTTTCATTTGGTCTATCATACCATTATGGTGCATAAGTAAGGCAATTTTCCTTACTTGACTGCATACACTGCATGTCCCACTGGGGTCTGGACCATAATATGGGTAAGCTTCAGTGTCACCCAAACATAATCCTGATCACCATATCCATATGGAAGACGTCATTAGCCCCTTCCCGAGGGAACAAATTCATACTCCTCATTCACTCTGTCCATACTGCCAGATTATCAACCCAGGGAGTAACTAAACAATAATCAGTCCCACAGACCCGGGCTACATAATCCTTACACTTTTCACCTACATTCGGAGGGGGTGGAGAGACCTTTCCTTGCTTTGCACCCATGTCATATAACTTAATTGAGATGGAGGCAGAGCTAAATTGACATCAAAACAGACCGTACAGATTCGTGAAGGACTTATGTTTACACACAACCACCTGCTCAGCTGTCTATTAATAAGATCCCAGAAAACAGTTACTTGCGTTCACCAGTTGCTGGGTTAAAAGGTCATTCAGGACACACACAATAAAGTTAGTACATTTGTCACAGTATCAATTGCTGCTCACCTTCAGCATAAAAAAAATTACTTAATGCTTTATAACATCAGAACATAACAGAAAGCATAAGAAAGCGACAGAAAAGAAGCAACAGACAGGGGGTGACAAAAGAAATCAAGGTGCAGACACTATATGAAGTCTTCCCAAAAGACTACCTCTGGTATATCCTTCCCTAAAAGATATAACTATAAAATACTTCCCTAAAGTATCTGTGACCTGGCCAGGAGTCTATTTACAGTCTATCTTCCCTAAAGACAGACACTATCTTTTTTCATTCTATCTTCCCTAAAGACAGATTCTAATCATTCTACCTTCCCTAAAAGATAGATTTTAATATTCTACCTTCCCTAAAGGTAGCTTCCCTATTTCTTTCAGAGTGTCTAAAGCGGATTCAAAATAGAAGTAACAGAAAATTTTACGGAAAGCATCGGAATGTCCCCAGTCGTTAGACAGGAATGTTCCAATACTTACCGAATTCCTGTGTTTTCTATCCCGAAGACGAGCTCCCAGCTGAAAGAATATTATCCTTCTCTCTATGCACCATGATTTCTTTCTGTGTCCCCGAAGACAGACGTCTGGAGAACGTGTCAATGACAGATGCAGAATGATGTCAGAAACAGTTCTATTTATTGTTCGTCGTACAGGGCCTTATATACATCCTTATACAGCTCTCATTATAATAATGCTGACGAGAAACTTCTCCTTATAAAGACAGAAGGTAAATGTATACATAGTCACCCTTCAATATGATGTCACCCAACCTCTTGTCCTTCATACAGATCACACAGCTAATTCTGTTTAACCCTTCACTCCTCATGCATAAGACTGCAGGAAAACCATTACAAATTATTAACTAGATGGTACAAGACCCCAGAATTCCTCCATGCACACAACCTAGTTCAATAAAAAAAACTGCTGGAGATGCGAGGCTCATGTTGGCTCCCTTTCCCACATTTGGTTTCATTGTCCCCTCATCACCACATACTGGAAACAGGTTGAGGGGACCAGTCAGGAAGTCTGCTCAACCTCCTTTATCTTGAAACTAGACCAAATTACTCTGGCGAGAACAAGCCCATCATACACACCTTCTAAGAACAACCTGATCACATATCTCTTAGCAGCAGCCAAAGCGCTTTTCCCCCTCCACTGGCTCAGCAAAGATCCTCCTTCTATACAGGAATGGTTCTCAAAGGTTACCAAATATGCCAATATGAAGAACTAGCTAGCATGGCAAACAGAACCAGAGATAGATACTTGAAAGTTTGGTCCCCCTGGTGACAGTTCCAAACAAAGAGCTTAAGTTAGTCTGCCACAAGAGACCGGTACACAAATGATGTCCATCTTCACACCCTCGTACCCCCTCCCTCCTCCCACATCCTTTCCCCTCCTCCCCTTAGCAGAACCTTCCCCACTGAGTTACTCCATTCCCCCTACCATACAGCCATGTTACAAAGACTTTGTCTTTCTGTACATTATATGCAACTATTGTAATTGCTTATTGACAAAATTGCACTGATGTAAAAATGTACTGGATAATGTTATTATTCACTGTTATAATTGGAGAAAATAAAGAATTTTACAAAAAAAGAAAGGTACATGTAGTGAATGTAATTTTCTTACCAGGGCTGTATTTGTGAGTTATACCTCCCTCATGCTTCTCACCTGTCTCATGTAACCAGCAATCAGACTCACCAACTGACACAGCATCTTATGTGTGGACAGGAAGTCAGTTTCTCTATGTATTCCTATGGGAGCCTCAATGTCAGTCTCATAGGAATGAATAGAGAATAACTGACTTCCTGTCCTGTGTCAGTGGGAGATCAGAGACATCACTTTCTAGCAGGTCAGAGAATAAACATTTTGCCGGGAGTTCTACAACAAAAGAAGGTTTAGTTGGCGTGTCATAGTAAAGTCTGATGTAATTCATAGAAAACAAGAGGCTTAGAGGTGTGAGTTACATTTATTAACATCACCATTTTGAGGTTCCTATACATAGTTACATAGTTACATAGTACATAAGGCCGAAAAAAGACATTTGTCCATCCAGTTCGGCCTGTTATCCTGCAAGTTGATCCAGAGGAAGGCAAAAAAAGAACACAAAAAAAACCCTGTGAGGTAGAAGCCAATTTTCTCCACTTTAGGGGAATATAAAATTCCTTCCCGACTCCAATCAGGCAATCAGAATAACTCCCTGGATCAACGACCCCTCTCTAGTAGCTATAGCCTGTAATATTATTAAGCTCCAGAAATACGTCCAGGCCCCTCTTGAATTCCTTTATTGTACTCACCATCACCACCTCCTCAGGCAGAGAGTTCCATAGTCTCACTGCTCTTACCGTAAAGAATCCTCTTCTATGTTTGTGTACAAACCTTCTTTCCTCCAGACGCAGAGGATGTCCCCTCGTCACAGTCACCGTCCTGGGAATGAATAGATGATGGGATAGATCTCTGTACTGTCCCCTGATATATTTATACATATTAATTAGATCTCCCCTCAGTCGTCTTTTTTCTAAAGTGAATAACCCTAATTTTGATAATCTTTCAGGGTACTGTAGTTGCCCCATTCCAGTTATTACTTTAGTTGCCCTCCTCTGGACCTTCTCCAGCTCTGCTATGTCTGCCTTGTTTACAGGAGCCCAGAACTGTACACAGTACTCCATGTGTGGTCTGACTAGCGATTTGTAAAGTGGTAGGACTATGTTCTTATCACGGGAATCTATGCCCCTTCTGATGCAACCCATTATCTTGTTGGCCTTGGCAGCAGCAGCCGGACACTGGTTTTTGCAGCTTAGTTTGCTGTTTATTAAAATTCCTAGATCCTTTTCCATGTCAGTGTTACCGAGTGTTTTACCATTTAGTATGTACGGGTGACTTGCATTTTTCCTTCCCATGTGCATAACTTTACATTTATCAGTGTTAAACCTCATCTGCCACTTACCTGCCCAAGCCTCCAATCTATCCAGATCCCTCTGTAGTAGTATACTGTCCTCATGAGTGTAAATTACTTTACACAGTTTAGTGTCATCTGCGAAAATTGATACTTTACTATGCAAGCCTTCTACAAGATCATTAATAAATATATTGAAGAGAATAGGGCCCAATACTGACCCCTGAGGTACCCCACTAGTGACAGTGACCCAATCTGAGTGTGTACCGTTAATAACCACCCTCTGTTTTCTATCACTGAGCCAGTTACTTACCCACATACAGATGTTTTCTCCCAGTCCGAGCATTCTCATTTTATATACTAACCTTTTATGTGGTACAGTGTCAAATGCTTTGGAGAAGTCCAGATATACGACATCCATTGATTCGCCGCTGTCAAGTCTAGAACTTACCTCCTCATAGAAACTGATTAAATTAGTCTGACATGACCGATCCCTAACGAAGCCATGCTGATATGGCGTTATTTGCTTAATTCTGTTGAGATGCTCTAATATAGCATCTCTCAGAAAACCTTCAAACAGTTTACCCACAACAGATGTTAAACTTACCGGCCTATAGTTTCCAGGCTCTGTTTTTGGCCCCTTTTTGAATATTGGCACCACATATGCCATGTGCCAATCCTGTGGGACATTCCCTGTCAGTATAGAGTCTGCAAATATCAGAAATAAGGGTCTGGCTATGACATTACTTAATTCCTTTAGGATACGGGGGTGTATGTCATCCGGTCCTGGCGATTTGTCTATTTTAATCTTTTTAAGTCGCTGATGTACTTCCTCCTGGGTCAGACAGGACACTTTTAATGGGGAATTTATTTTTGCATTCTGCATGTCATCTGACAATTTATTTTCCTCAGTGAATACATTGGAGAAAAAAATATTTAACAGCTTTGCTTTCTCCTCATCGCTCTCTGCGACTTTCCCCTCATTACTCTTTAAAGGGCCGACACCTTCAGATTTATACTTTTTAACATTTATATAATTGAAGAACATTTTAGGGTTAGTTTTACTCTCTTTGGCAATTAATCTCTCGGTCTCTAGTTTGGCCGCTTTTATTTGTTTTTTACATGTTCTATTTTTTTCCTTATAGTTTTTCAGTGCTTCCGTGCTCCCCTCCTGTTTCAGTGAATGATATGCTTTCTTTTTGTCATTTATTGCTTTCTTTACAGTTCTATTATCCACATTGGTTTCTTTTTGTTCCTTAACCTTTTATTACCATACGGTATGTACCTCTCACAATGAGATTTTAGGATGTTTTTAAAGATATCCCATTTTGTGGCTGTATTTTTATTTTTGAGGACTTTGTCCCAGTTAGTTTGGCCTATGGCCTCTCTTAGTTGGCTAAATTTAGCTTTTTTGAAGTTTGGTGATTTTAATAATAACTTTTCTATTTTTGCAGGCTCTTTTATTCATCCGACTAATTGATTAACATTTATTGCTTTTTTGGGGAGGGATAAACAAAAACACCATTCCATCATTGTGTCTCTGAATGTTCACCTGGAGGAGAAATAACACATTCATTTTAAAGTATAGTAGTAGGGTCATTCTGGTAATACCAATCATTCATGTTTGTATATACCCAGTCCATTTGCATTACTATGACCACTTCACACTTTTGACATCGGCAGCGTGTAGCTCATGAAGGAAGTCACATGTCAGGAGCTGGCTTGGTGGGTATATAAGGTGTGCAATAATCTGTTTACACACATATCCCTCATTTACAAGATGGGATGATTATTGGCTTTTGGGCCAAGGGTGGCAGTATTTCTGAAACGTGCAGTTTGTGAACTGCTGTGGTAAAAGTGTATTGTGAGTAGACAAATGGCACCATTGCAAATAAGCTACCTGGAAACTGCAAAACACCTAATGCCATTGTGACAGGTGAACGTCGGCTACAAAGATGCACTAGGGCAGATCAACACACTACAGTGGAGCAGCTTACCTCCAAAATAAACCAGAGGGCTACCAGACATGTGTCTACAACAACAGTTCGGCAAACCCTACTGCGTATGGGACTCCCAAGCAGATATATGGTCATTGCACCTCTGCTAACAAAGCTGCATCCCCAGAAAAGGCTTACATTTTTTCAGCAGTATCGTAATTAGACCTCTGCTGATTGGCAAAGGGTTAGCTTCTCTGATGAGTCACGTTTTCTGCTTCATGGAACAGATGAAAATTGGCATGTCAGGTGAGAAACATCAGAGAACAAACACCCTGCAAACATTTCTGAAAGAGCAAAAGCTGGTGGTGGCAGCGTTATGGTCTGGGAAATGTTTTTTTGGGCATTCTCTGGGCACTCTTTTCCATGTTGGAAGGCACTCAACCTATTTGGGTATAAATACATCCTTGCAGATCATGTACACCCATACATGCTGATTGTATTCCCTGAGGTGGATTGGATCTTCCAGCAAGACAATGCAACATGTCACATGGCTAGAAATGTCTGACACTAGTTGGACGAAGACTTCCAAATACTACCCTGGCCTCCTTATTCCCCAGACCTAAACCCCATTGAGCATCTGTGGAACCACCACAATCATCGCGTTCGCTCTATGGATCCTCCCTCATGCACCCTCCAGCAGGTGTGGGATGCACAGAAGTCAGCATGGCTCCAGATACCTGTGACAACCTACTAGGACCCTATTGAGTCACTCCCAGCCTGTCTAGCTGCTGTCCGTGCTGCACATGTTTACTGTGGATATTAGCTGGTGGGCAATAATTTTTTCATTTATTCTATTTCCACTAGAGGACTTGGCCAAATGATTGTTTGGACGCTCATATAATACAATGCTATACTTGTGTATGTTATGTGTGTACAGTGCTTTGCGGTAACTACATCATTTCTATAAATATGTGGCATTTTGTGTTAAAGGGTTAAAGGGATGTTCCTCATGAGGACAATCCCTTTATGTTAGAGTATGTTAACACGTTTAGGACCTTGGACAAGAATGCTCATCCTAACTTGCAGGTACTTAACGCACTAGGACGAGCATTCTCGTCCTAGGGTTAACGTGCTGCCACGATCAGGAGCAGGGGCCCGGCAGATACTGACAACCAGACCCCTTCTGTATCTGCCAGCATCGGTGAATACCCCTGTATGCTGCGGTCACGCTGACCGCGCCATACAGGGGGTTTGCGGCAGCTTGTACATCCCCATCGGGGAGTACATCCCCATCGGGGTGTATTGTGCTGTATTGAAACAGGGATCAGACCCTGAAATCTTGAAGTCCCATAGTAGGACAAAAAATTAAGTGAAAAAAGAAGTTGTTAAAATAAAGTTTTACCCAAAAATTTAAAGTTTGAAGTAAAAAAAAAAAAAGCACCCTTTTCCCAAAATAAAGTTTTTTGTTATTTTTTTTAAATAGGGAAAAAAGAAAAGTAGACATTAGGTATTGCCGCGTCTGTATCAATAAAAATATCACATAACCTAACCCCTCAGGTGAACACCGTCAAAAAAATAAAATAAAAACTGTGTCAAAAAAGCCATTTTATGTCACCTTACATCATAAAAAGTGTAATAGCAAGCGATCAAAAAGTCATACATACCCCAAAATAGTGCCAATCAAACCATCATCTCATCCCGCAACAATAATCCCCTAAGACAATCGCCCAAAAAAATAAATAAATATGGCGACACTAAAACGTGATTTTTTAATGTTTTAAAAATGCTTATATTGTGGTAAATGTAAAAAAAAAAAAAAAGTTTACATATTGAGTATCACCGCGCCCGTAACAACCTGCTCTATAAAAATACCATATGACCTAACCCCTCAGGTGAACACCGTAAAATAATCAAATAAAAACTGTGTCAAAAAAGCCATTTTTTGTCACCTTACATCCCAAAAAGTGTAATACCAAGCGATCAAAAAGTCATACGCACCCTAAAATCATACCAATCAAACCGTTTTTTTGTCAGAAATGCTGTTATTGTGTAAAACGTAAATAAAGTAAAAAAGTATACATATTAGGTATCGCCGCGTCCGTAAGAATCTGCTGTATAAAAATATCACATTACTTAACCCCTCAGGCAAACACCGTAAAAAAATAATAATAAAAAGTGTGTCAACAAAGCCATTTTTTGTCACCTTACATCACAAAAAGTGTATAAGAAAGCGATCAAAAAGTCATATGCACCCTAAAATAGTACCAATCAACAGTCATCTCATACCAAAAAAAATGAGCCCCTAAATAAGACAGTCGCCCAAAAATAAAAAAAAATATGGCTTTCAGAATATGGAGACACAAAAAAATATTTTTTTCAAAAATGCTTTATTATGTAAAACTGAAACAAACAACCATATAGTCATATTTGGTATTGTCACGTCCGTAACAACCTGCTCTTAAAAATACCACATGATCTAACCTGTCAAGATCATGCAGGATACCAACAGCTGTGTTGCTACACCACGTATCATGAAGAAAATTGAGATAAGTGATCAATTTAAAACTTAACTTTTAATAATCTATTCATAGAAAATTGGCCCCAAGATAAATAGTTAACATATACATGGAAAATGCAACAAAAAAGAAGCACGGAAGGTCACCCCACAAATGATTGTGGCACAGATTGTGACCAGAACACACTTAGGTAACAATAGGTGCTCGGCGGCACCAAAAAAGGTAACCAGGTGGTCCTACCGCTCTGATGAGATGCTCCTTGTTACAGCGATTGCCTCACCGGTGTTAGATGATGAACGTACACCGTAGCTAGAGGCAGTTGCCAAACGCAGGGTTAGGGATGCTAGGCTATCTAGCCCAAGTGATGCCCTAGGGAACCTACACTGGCCTAGGTGACCTGATCACGGACCCCCATGACCAGGCACAGTCAGTAACCTAACCCTGGAATTAATGCGCCCTATAAAGCCCTCTCCTGCCTAGTCCCTACATGCATGTTTCGCTAAAAAGATGAGTGTAAAGCTCATCAAGGGAAACAAGGGAGCTTGGGCTATTTAGCTGAGCGGGTACACAGGCAACGATGCCAGCCGTGTCCCCTTAACAGCAAAGTAGTATGTCCACGATCCTGATATGGACTCAAGTGGACAAGCTGGCAGTAAAGAAGGTAGAGGACCCCTGATACTCGACCCCCCTCCTCCTACCAAAGTACTGGCGCATGGACTGATGTAGCCTGAGGCAGCGGTGAATACCGCCACCTTTTGAAACGCCAGCCTCAGAATGAGTCTTGGCTAAGACACTCCTACTTCACATGATGGTGCGGGTCAGGCCCGCACATGCGCGGGGAAGTATATCGCATTGCTAGAAGGGGAGGTTGCTGGGCGGATGCACGCGAGTATGGTGACGTCACTGCGTCCGATCTCGTCCATTCTCGTGAGATGACGTGACAGTTGCCAGGCGATCGGGACGCTACCCCTGGATCCTGTCAAGATGCGCAGCTACTGATGTGCAGTTACGCTTTATTAATGTGAAAGGCATTTTTGGCATGAAAGATAAACAAGGTAGAATGAATATGCTGGCCAGCCAGAGACACCTGTCCGAAGGGCGAGGGATGAGAAAGGTGGGACATAGCAGATGGTAACTGATCCCAAACCTGGACAGGTGGAGGGGAAGGGGGGGGGGGGGTGAAAGGGGACAAAATAAAAAACTAGTGTAATTTGATGTATATATTAATAAGGTGATAAAAATACACGAGCTGGTAAGATATTATAGTATGCCCGCCGGTATGGGCAATCTAGATGAAGTAGCTGTAGTTGAGCTGCTCATTCAGGCCCATGGGTGAGACCATACGCAATGTATAAATCCAGCGGGATTCACGCTGGAGTAGAGTGCGATCCCAGTCCCCACCGCGGATTGGGCGCCCAACTTTTTCTATTCCCATGGCCTTTAGGCATCTAGGATTGCCCTGGTGACAATCGGGAACATGCCTGGACACAACTGTGTCCCTTCTGTTGGCGATGTCACCCAGGTGTTCACCCAGTCACCTGCGCATTTCACGTCTCGTCTTACCCACATACTCCATGTTGCAGTCACAGGTGATTTTATAAATTACACCCTGGGTTCTACAATTAATGAAGTCCCTGATAGGGAATGTTCTTTGCAGGTTGGAACTATAAAAGGTTTTGCCTGTTTGGACGATACTGCAAGCTATGCACCCACTGCACCTAAAGCAGCCAGTAGGCCTACGGTCAAGCCAAGTGCCCTGTCTGGGAGCAGGGGTAAAATGGCTGTGTACGAGGAGGTCCTTGAGATTGCTCCCTCTTCTGAAAGTTATCTGGGGATAATCGTGTATTATATCCCTAATGTCCGGATCCATCAGAAGAATGGGCCAATGTTTCTTGAGGATCCCCCATCTGCGATCAGCACAACCATCAAAGGTGGCTAACAACCGGATCTTTTGGTCATCCACTGTTTTCACTTTGGGTACCAAAAGATCTGAACGGGCCGTGTCGGCTGCCCTATGGTAGGCTTGCTTACCCCCTGAAACCTTGCCCTGAGATCATTCGCTTTCTTCCTAAACTCCGGCCCCTCGGAGCAGTTGCGCCTAAGGCGCAAGTACTGGCCGCATGGAATACCACTCTTAAGTGGGGTAGGGTAGCTACTGCTCCAATGTAGCACAGAGTTGGTGGAAGTTGGTTTCCTGAAGATGGTAGTTGACAATTCATCAGTACCCTTTCTAGAGATAGAGATGTCAAGGAAGGGGAGAGTATTTGGATCGGACTCGTATGTAAATCTGAGTCCTATATTGTTGCTATTTAGCTCATCCACAAAGCCTGAAAAAGATGATTTGGTGATTCCAGATGACAACGATGTCGTCGATATAACGGGCCCATAATGCTATAGGCCCGGTATTCGACGACATCTCATCAGAGAAAACACTGGTTGCTTCCCACCAGCCCAGGAGCAAATTAGCGTAGGCCGGTGCACAAGAACAACCCATCGCCGTGCTCCTGAGCTGGTGGTAAAGCTTTGTACCAAAAAGAAAGAAATTATGCGTGAGCAGGTACTCAAGAAGTCTCAAAACAAAATCGTTATGCAAAGAGTACTGACAGCCCCTCATGCTGAGGAAATAACCTACTGCTTTGAGTCCAGCTGCATGTGGAATAGACGAATATAAAGCTTCGACATTGATGCTCCCTAAGATGGCCTGAGCCTCAATGGTGACACAGTCTAGTCTCTTGAGCAGGTCCATAGTGTCCCTGACATATGATGGCAGGGACACTACGAAGGGCATTAGGATTTTGTCTATATATACCCCAAGGTTCTGGCTGATGCATCCAACCCCAGAGACAATTGGCCTCCCTTTTAGGGGGGTCATCCCCTTGTGGACCTTCGGCAGGCTATAGAATGTAGCATTCACTGGGTATTTAAGGTACAGAAAGTCAAATTCCTCTGCGGAAATTAACTTTGTAAATCTCGCATCCTGAAGGATGTCCCTGAGTTCTAACAGGTACGGTTTGGTCGGATTTGATAGTAATATTTCATAACTATTTTTATCCCGTAGAATCTGCTCACACATAGCTCAATAGTCAACGGAATCCAGGATCACTGTGTTACCCCCTTTATCGGAGGGCTTCACAGTGATTGAAGGGTCACCACGCATCATACAGCACAGTGGTAATCCATGCTTGATATAGTGTATCAGGGTGCCGTATCACCAAGGCACCCTGATCTGCACCTAACCTTGTCCTTCCTATCCTAATCACCACAGCTGGTTAGAGAGCGCTGGGACATTATAGTGTCTATTACACAAGCACAGTGTTGTCTCCTAGTTCTCTAGCTGCCATTGCAGTATCAGCTGCGAGTGATTAGCTTCCATGTGATTCCCATCTCACCTCTCCATAGTTGTACCTGGATTACCTTTCCAGGCCAATGGAGGCGATTTGATACTGGGACACATTTTTCCATATCCCTAATTGGTTACAGACTGGTGGTGGCGACATTACACACATGGTGGTTTTCACATGCCACTTTTTTGTTGAGCACTTTGGTTAGTGCCACCCCACCTGCCTCATATTTACTAGGGATTTTTTAGGTCACGTTGTTCTTCCCCTGTTTTTATTGACATATCAATAGAAGTTACATTTTAGCGTATCCCACACTCACAGTGATTAAAGTTTCTATTATGTAAGCCTCACAAAGTGACTTCAGACCTAAACTGGTCCTTAAAAAGTGGGTTTTGAAAATTTTCTGTAAAATTTTAAGATTTGCTTCTAAACTTTAAGCCTTCTAACGTCCCCAAAAAATAAAATGGCATTCACAAAATGATCTAAACATGATGTAGAAATATGGGGAATGTAAAGTAATAACAATTTTTAGAGTTGTTACTTTCTATTATACAAGTACAGAAACTGAAATTTGCTAATTTTTCCACATTTTTGTTAAAATTTGTATTTTTTTATAAATAAAAATTACATTTTTTGACTCAATTTTACCACTATCATGAAGTACAATATGTGACAAGAAAACGATCTCAGAATGGCTTGGATAAGTAAAAGCGTTTTAGAGTGATTACCAGTGATGGTCAGTTTGCAGTGTTCGCCAGCGAACACATGCGGGCTGCCATCTTTAGTAAGGTAGACTCACCGTCCGGCAATGCACAGGTAAGCCCTTACCTGTGCCTGTGCCATGAGCCGGTCTGAAATCAAATGTGGTCACCAGGAGCAGGCAGTACCGAGAACAGCCCGATGAAGGCCCCCGACGGCTGTTCTCGGAACTGCCTGCTCCTGGTGACCGCATTTGATTTCACACCGGCTCGCGGCACAGGTAAGGGCTTACCTGTGCATCACCAGATGGGTGAGTCTACCTTACTAAAGATGGCAGCCCGCATGTGTTCTCTGGCGAACACTGCGAACTGACCATCACTGGTGATTACCACATAAAGTGACACGTCAGATTTGCTAAAAACAGCCTGGTCCTTAAGGTGAAAAATGGCTGGGTCCTTAAGGGGTTAAGACTTAGCATTTTGTTGCCATTTTGCTGTTATTACAGCAGCAGACAGTGATGTGACTACTACGTCCGAATATAACCTTAGATGGTTCCCCTTAAAATAAGCTGAACTCAGTTCCTAGATGCTTTCACCAAACCCAGATACAGCTATCAGACTGCAAGATTCATCATTGCAGAGAACATTTCCATTGCTCCAGAGTCCAGTGATGTAAAGCTTTACGGCACTCCAGTAGATGCTTGCAGTGCCAGATTATAATATGGAAACTTTAATTTGCCACTAAGGACTTCGGGGTGGATGTAACTGCCCAAAGTGTCCACTCAGAATTCCAATTTGGAAAGGAAGACGCAGGTAATCAAACCAGGAACCATTCCATCTGATCTCAGACCATATTTAAGAGTCAAAGTTGCATCTCCTCTAGTTGATTGGGCATCTCACATCACGGCTGACTAACTTCAGCTTCTGCACTGCAGCGTGTTGCAGTGTATGAGACTTGAGCCAAGTAGGCAATCAAGTGAGGACAAAAATAAGACAAAGGCCACTTTCACGGAGTCAGTATTTGGTCAGTTAGTTTGCATTAGTATTTGTAAGCCACAGCCAGAAATCATTAAAGAACATGTAAGAGACAAATCATTCCATAATAGTTTTCTCTGGGTAGTTTCCACTCCTGGCTTTGGCTTAATACCAACACAAAATCCTGACCAAATAATGACCGTGTGAAAGTGACCAATGGGGAATAGTCATTAGTCTTTAGTCATTAGTCTGCAGTCAAAAATGCACACATACAATTTAAAAACAATTAACTTTGTTTCCCACGATTTGTTAGACCTTGATCCCCATTGCTCGATGGATGGGTTTTTCTGGTCCGACCACTCTCCTGTATATGGCCACCTCCGAGCCCGTCCACCACTCCCCCGCCCCTTCACGTGGAGGCTAAATGACAACCTCCTAAATGACCTGGTCTGCATGACAAACGTTCGTACCGCCATTGCAGACTTTATCAATAACCACCAGACCGACTCGTCCTCACCTCCTATTTAATGGGATGCCCTGAAATGCGTCCTAAGGGGGCTTTTCATATCCCATGGCACTAGGCTTAAGAAGGAGCACTCTGCAAAGCTCTCTGCCCTCCTCTCGACTCTTGACGTTTAAGAGGCACTTAACAAGCTCACCCCATCAGACCAATTGAAAGCTGATATCTCTCTTCTCCGCCAACAGATACTTAAAATTCTAGACCAGAGAACCCTGTGTCTCTGAGACAAAATTAAATATGGTTTTTTCGAGTATGGGGATAAGAGTGGAAAATGGTTAGCTAGAGCACTCCACCCTCGTCTCCCGCAGACCCATGTGCCCTCGATTAATTCCCCCAGTAAAGGCCTTGTACATTCTCCCTCTGACATATCGTCAGAATTTCAATCCTACTATGGAGCCCTCTATCACCTTAACACAGGGAGTGACCCTGCCTCTGATCAGCTGGTGTCAGACACCCGTGACCATATCCATCAGTTTGGCCCTACGCGTCTCCCTGCTGAGGCGTTATCAGAATTAGAAGATGACTTCTCTAAATCGGAACTCATATGTGTTGTGAATAATCTCATGAATGGGAAAAGCCCGGGCCTGGATGGTCTGACAGCCAGGTTCTACAAGCTTCTCATTGAGGAATTATCCCCTGTCCTACTCCGGGCTTTTAATTTCATCACATCGGATGTTCCGTTCCCGCCTCAATCCCTACAGGCACACATAGCAGTAATACCTAAACCCGACAAAGATCTCTCCCATTGTGCCAATTACAGACCAATTTTCCTCCTAAATGTGGATTTAAAAATCTACGCTAAGCTAATAGCCCTGCGATTAAACCCCCACATTACGAAATGTATCCACCAAGAACAGGTGGGTTTTGTCCCCGGCAGGGAGGCAAGAGATAGTACCCTGAAATCTATCGCCATTGTGGCCAGAGCTAGGTCTACCGGACCTCCTATGTGTCCACTCAGTGGACGCAGAGAAGGCCTTTGATAGTCAACTGGAGATTCCTGGCTTTGACTCTGGAACACATAGGTCTGGGCCCTAAAATGCTCGACCGCATTATGGCCTTATATTCCTCTCCCTCAGCCCAGGTCCGTGTCAATGGCCTTTTGTCGCAGCCCTTTGTCATAAAAAACGGAACACGCCAGGGGTGCCCTCTCTCCCCCTTTCTTTTATATCCTAACCATGGAATCCCTCGCTGAGGAATAATCAGTCTATAAAAGGAGTCACTGTTGACTCGGTAGAACATAAACTTTCCCTTTTTGCGGACAACCTGCTCCTTTATCTCTCCTCCCCGAGGATTGGGCTTCCTTCAGTCCTTCGGGAATTCAAGATATTTGGGAGGTTAAGCAACTTCAAAGTAAACATTCAAAAATCCGAAATCTTGAACATATCGCTCACGCAGCGGGAAGTCGTCCACATTCGAGACTCGTTCTCATTCAAGATTGCAAAAGATTCGATCCGACATTTAGGCATTGTTCTCCCTGCCAACCCTAGTCACCTTTTTAAACTTAATTATACACCGCTTCTTTGGTCTATTGAGTCGGACCTCCGGAAGGAGTCTCCTCTCCACATATCCTGGTTCGGCAAGATAAACGCCCTAAAGATGGATACCTTACCCAAAATACTTTATCTATTCCAGACGGCCCTGTGCAATATTCCAAATAGATTTTTCTCTCAACTTCGATCCATAGCATCCCGTTTTATTTGGAACGGCCCTAGAGCCAGGATTAGTTATAAAATTCTCTCTAGGGCAAAACATCTGGGGGGGCGGGTCTTCCCAATTTTCTGTCTTATTATAGGGCGTCTATAGCAAATTGTATACTAGACCTAATCCACAACCGGGCTTCAAAGCTGTGGGTTGACATTGAGCATACCCTGGCTCCACACCTTATACCTGGGATCTTTTGGCTCCCTAGCGGCGCGAGTGGTACTGTCACACAAACCCTGCAATCACCATTACTCCAAACATTGGTGAATTCCTGGGAGAGATTTGCTTCTAAAACTGCCCTAGCCACGGTGCCAGGCCCTCTCACAGTTATTGCCATATATCCTGGACTACCTTCTTATATTGGGTCCTTACCGGCCTTCCAGGCTTCCTCCCCTTCACAGATCTTAATTAAAGACATATACAGGGATTCTGCCCTTTTACCCCGTGGTGATCTATCGCCTATCTCTCCCGACTCCCCAGGCCGCTGGTTCAGATACCTCCAACTCCGCAATTTCATAAGGCTTCTGGATCGCAACTATCCGCTCCTCTGACTGATTTTGAAAAACTCTGCACAGCAGCATCAGGCCCTGGTCATGGCATATCCCTGATCTACAGTCTGATTGGTGCCTGGGAGGTAGGGGATGGCACGTTAACCGAACAGCTACGGGACGTGGGGTTTGTGTCTGGTTGGGAGAGTGACTTGGCGGTTACCATTTCCGCTGAACAATGGAATCCCTCCCTTCTGTTCACTCATAAGTCGACAGTATCTTGCCGCCTACAAGAGTTGAACTATAAAATCCTTACACGGTGGTATAGGACTCCTGTCAAGCTACATCAGTTTCATACCTCTGTTCCCAACAAATGCTGGCGATGCCACGCTGCAGTTGGCTCCATGCTCCACATCTGGTGGGACTGTCCTGGGGTTGCCCCCCTGTGGCAGGATGTTTTTGCTCTCTATAACGCTTTGTACCGGACTACTATACCACCATCTCCTCAGATAGCTCTGCTTTCTATCTATACGGGTAGAATTCAGCATGTCAAGAAAGGAGCCCTTAGGCTATTTGTGCAGGCTGTGAGACAGATCATACCGCGCCAGTGGAAATCAGCAGATTGCCTGCGGAGACTCACCTGGGTCCACGCACTGGACACCCTGGTCCGGATGGAAGAGCTGAGAGCTGAGGCTCACAATCAGACGCGTTCCTACCTGCAAACATGGGACCCCTGGCTGCAATTCAGGAGCTCACCCCGATTTCACACTTGGCTAGACACTGGTAGTTGTACCTGGTGAAGTTCAGTTTTTTTTTTTACATATCCCTCCCCTTCCCCTCCCCGTATTTCCTTCCCTCCGTTTTCCAGTCCCTTGTCTTGATCTTATATGTTCAGATTCATTACACCTACTTACATGCATATAATAGCTATGTTTTCCCTTTTTTTTTTTTTTTTATATCTGGGCACATGTTATATTGTCCTTTTCTTCACTTGCTTTGTGACTATGTAACTCGGTTTCATCTTTGCCTTAATAAAATATGATTGAACCATAAAAACAATTAAGAAGGCCACAAATATGGAATACAACACATTCTCTTGATCCATATGCAAATAAATTCAATCCAAATCAAAACCGATCCACATTGGCATGAAAACTGGTGTATGATTCTAACGTGCCTTATTTTTCTCTCTTTTACTTTTTTTTATTAGAATTTTTTTTCTCTTTCTTTCCTTTCAAGCTCTTTAACAATGACAGCAATAGTAAATAATGTCAGAGTGTGTTTAAAAACACACTGGATGAGACTTATCAAAACTGGTGCAACGGGAATCTGGCTTAGTTGCCCATAGCAACCAATCAGATTCCACCTTTCAATTTTCAGAGCTCCTCTGAAAAATTAAATAATTAATCTGATTGGTTGATAGGGGAAACTAAGACAGTTTTCAGTTTCGCCAGTTTTAATAAATCCCCTTCACTGTGTCATCAGATTTGTTATGCTTTTTAACCCCTTAAGGGCACAATCAATTTTGGCCTTAATGTCACCGCCCCATTTTTCATATTTGATGTGTTATGTTATGTTATGTGGTAATAACTTTGAAATGCTTTTACTTATTCAAGTTATTCTGTATTTTTCATGACTTTATACATCATGGTAGTGGTAAATTTTGGTTGATATGCTCTGTTTTTCTTTATTTTTTTATCAAAATTTAGAACACTTGGAAAAAATTTCTATTAACAAAATGTGACGTTTTCTGCTTGTAATACAGTCCTGCCACACAAATTAGTTAAAAACTATCATTTTCCATAGGTCTACTTTATGTTGCAATCATTTTTATATTGTTCTTTTATTTCTTTAACACACTAGAAAAGTTTAACTTGAACGTTTAACAGTTACGTATTTTCCAAAAATACATTTTTCAAAACCTATTTTTTAGGGACCAATTCACGTTTAAAGGGACTTTAGAATGACTATGTATTAGAAAACCCAACATAATTCAGCACATTTAAAAAACACTTTCTAACTATTGTTAACTTCACAATAATTAAAGATAAATGGAGGTGAAATACTTTGGCAGATTTTCAATTTGAATAATTTTTTTTTCTCTAACTCAACAGCTGTTAACAGAGAAACAAAAGTCAATATTTATTATCCAGATTCTGTCGTTTTTAGAAATATCCAATATGTAGCCCTAGTATGCCAACTTACCCATACACAGGTACAAACCGGATTCCCAAAAAGTTGGGACACTATACAAATCGTGAATAAAAACTGAATGCAATGATGTGGAGGTGCCAACTTCTAATATTTTATTCAGAATAGAACATAAATAACGGAACAAAAGTTTAAACTGAGAAAATGTACCATTTTAAGTGAAAAATATGTTGAATCAGAATTTCATGGTGTCAACAAATCCCCAAAAAGTTGGGACAAGGCCATTTTCACCACTGTGTGGCATCTCCCCTTCTTCTTACAACACTCAACAGATGTCTGGGGACCGAGGAGACCAGTTTCTCAAGTTTAGAATACAGGCCTCTAACTGTTCAATCGTCTTGGGCCTTCTTTGTTGCACCTTCCTCTTTATGATGTGCCAAATGTTCTCTATAGGTGAAAGATCTGGACTGCAGACTGGCCATTTCAGTACCCGGATCCTTCTCCTACGCAGCCATGATGTTGTTGATTGATGCAGAATGTGGTCTGGCATTATCATTAAAATGCAGGGTCTTCCCTGAAAGAGATGACGTCTGGATGGAAGCATATGTTGTTCTAGAACCTGAATATATTTTTCTGCATTGATGGTGCCTTTCCAGACATGCAAGCTGCCCATGCCACACGCACTCATGCAACCCCATACCATCAGAGATGCAGGCTTCTGAACTGAGCGTTGATAACAACTTGGGTTGTCCTTGTCCTCTTTGGTCCGGATGACATGGTGTCCCAGATTTCCAAAAAGAACTTTGAATCGTGACTCGTCTGACCACAAAACAGTCTTCCATTTTGCCACACTCCATTTTAAATGATCCCTGGCCCAGTGAAAATGCCTGAGCTTGTGGATCTTGCTTAGAAATGGCTTCTTCTTTGCACTGTAGAGTTTCAGCTGGCAACGGCGGATGGCACGGTGGATTGTGTTCACTGACAATGGTTTCTGGAAGTATTTCTGAGCCCATTCTGTGATTTCCTTTACAGTAGTATTCCTGTTTGTGGTGCAGTGTCGTTTAAGGGCACGGAGATCACGGGCATCCAGTATGGTTTTATGGCCTTGACCCTTACGCACAGAGATTGTTCCAGATTCTCTGAATCTTCGGATGATGTTATGCACAGTTGATGATGATAGATGCAAAGTCTTTGCAATTTTTCGCTGGGTAACACCTTTCTGATATTGCTCCACTATCTTTCTGCGCAACATTGTGGGAATTGGTGATCCTCTACCCATCTTGGCTTCTGGGAGACACTGCCACTCTGAGAAGCTCTTTTTATACCCAATCATGTTGCCAATTGACCTAATTAGTGTTAATTGGTCTTCCAGCTCTTCATTATGCTCAAATTTACTTTTTCCAGCCTCTTATTGCTACTTGTCCCAACTTTTTGGGGATTTGTTGACACCGTGAAAATTTGAATCAACGTATTTTTCCTTTAAAATGATACATTTACTCGGATTAAACGTTTGATCTGTCATCTACGTTCTATTACAAATAAAATATTGACATTTGCCATCTCCACATCATTGCATTCAGTTTTTATTCACAATTTGTTTAGTGTCCTAACTTTTTTGGAATCCGGTTTGTATTAGAAATGAAGGAGCAGCTTATGGAATTCAAGACCTTTTCACTAGGATGCTTTTCAGGCAACATCTCAGGTTTGCAGAGACCTTGAGGTAGCAAAACACAAGAAACAACCATCAAAAGACCATATTCTAGAAACTACACCCCAAAAGGAATTCATTTAGGGGTGTGGTGAGCATTTTGACCCCACAGGTGTTTCATAGAAATAACATTGGGTGTGAAAATAATAAAAGGCATTTTTCCAATAGTAAGTTGACTTAGTCCCAAAAGGTTTCATTTTAATGAGGAGCAGAATTAGAAGGGATGGCGCATCATTTGGCTTTTGAAGCGCCGATTTGGCAGGAATGGGTTTAGGCACCATATTATTTATCCCCCCCCCCTCAAGGAATTCAGCTAAGGGTGTATTGATGGTTTTGACCTTACAAGGGTTTTATAAACTTTATTAACATCTGACCTTGACATTTTGAATTATGTTTTTTTCAAATAAGTATGTTGTTCTAGCCCCAAATTTTTCATTTTCACAAAGGTAGAATGAGAAAATACATCTCACAATTTGTTATACAATTTCACCTGAGTACAGCAATACTCCATACTCAGTCTTAAGCTGTTGTATGAGGACATGACAGGGCTCAGAATGGAGTGCAGATTTTTCTGGAATGGTTTTTGGGTACCATGTCACATTTGCAACACCTCTAAGGTACCAGTAGAGTATAAACCCATTTGGGAAACAGCACACCCATGGAATTCAGCTAGTGGTGTAGTAATGGTTAAGTTAAGTTTTTTTTTCCAATAGCATGTTGCTTTAGCCCAAATTAAATGAAAGTGAAGATAATAAGCACTATCAAGAGAATAAGTACCACCATGCAATCTATTTTTGGTGTTAATATGTTCTAAGAGCCATAACTTTTTTGTTTTTCTATTGAGGCAGCTGTGTATGGGCTTGTTTTTTGCAGGACAAGCTGTAGTTTTTATTGGTACCACAATTTTTAAGAGATGAGGCCAAATGTTAGCAATTCTATCAGTGTTTTTATTATTTTGATTTCTTATGGGGTTCACCATATAGAGTAAATAACAAAATAACTTTATTCTGTGTGTTTATACGATTATGAGAATACAAAATTTATATATTATTTTATGTTTTACCTTTTTATTTACAATCATCTTTTTGCATTGCCAAATTGATTCTAAGACCCATACTATTTTTATTTTTCCTTTGAGACAGCTGTATGAAAATTTGTTTTGTTGTTCAACTTGACAGTTTTTATTGGCATTTTGTACCATTTTGGGATACATATGATTAATATGATACATTCTGATTAATTTTCATACCATTTTTGGGGAGGTGAGACCACCAAAACTAGCAATTCCAGCATTGTTGTTTTTTATTCACAGCTTTCATCATGTGGGATAAGTAACATGATCATTTTATAGACTGGGTTGTGGCAAACGTGGAAATACCAATTATGTGTAGTATATTTTATGCTTTTCATTTATGTTTCAATAAAAAGTAACTGGATATGGGGGAAATGGGCTATTTTTGCTTTTTTATTTTTCAAAATATATATTTTTTTGCTTTTTAAGTTCCGCTAGGGGACTTGAACCTTAAACACTTTGTTTGCTGGTTTAATACATGGCAATAGTTATCTATTGCTTTGTATTGTACCTGTCAGTTTGACATCGACAATTTGCCTGACAGACTCTTCCTGTGGCAATCATGTCAGAGAGGGCCTGATGGTGTACAGAGGGAGCCTGCTCCCTCCATAAACCACTTCAGTAGCTATTGGCCCCACCATCTAAAGGGATAAATGCTGGAGATCAAAAGTCCCTTTGAGCAGGGCCATTGTTGCATAGTTTAGCACCTTTCCCACTCTTGATCATGCATTTCATGCTGTGAGAGCATGATCAGGAGCATGAGTATGCTCGTTCAAATGTGGCAGCTAATGCTGCCTGACGCTCAGGACAAGCATACTCTACTCATCCTGCCTGTGTTTCTACATACTGAGTATTGGATAAAGCAGTGGCTTTTATGAACAAAAGCCATGTCTGTCTTTATACACACATGGTAGTATCAGAAAAAGCAGTGGCCTTGTTCCGAACTAGTGTCCAAAAATTTCTCATTTTTTTGGAGCAGCAGCAGTACACTGTGGAACCTCATTAACAAGGCAGGAGATGGGCAGCTGTGTAGGGGTAGTAGTAGCGACAAGGTAGGTGATGTGCAGCTGTGTAGGGATAGCAGAGGTGGCAGTAGGATCCGTGACTGCAGCACTAGGGTATGGGACTTGACAGACAATGCAGTAGATGTGCGGCTGTGTAGTGTTGGTAGCATCCTTGGCAGCAGCAACAATACAGTAGGGAACATGTTGGACAGGCAGACAGCGTCAGTGGCATCATTGGACCGGCAATAAATAGCCACTGTCATCAATGGCAGATCTATTCATTGACGTCGGCCAGAGGCAGGGCCGGTTCTAGGTGAAATGGGGCCCTGGGGCGAAAAACAATAAGGGCCACCCCCATCCCACTTGCTGACTTTAACATCCTGTATTGACTCTGGAGATATAATTTGTGGACGTTCATACAGAAGAAACTGTATATTGTGTGGCACAGTGTATGCTATATGTGTATAACATAAACATATTTCACATGAAAACTTACAATTACTTGGCTTGGCTCTTGGGGATCTCGGACGCCACTTCAACACTTGGCTGGGGGGCTCGGCAGAGCAGATGTTGTGTTTTATCCTAATGAGAAAGATTTCATAATAAGGATTTGGAGAAGGGGCAGAGGGATAGCAGAGCAGGGAGAGTCTGGTGCTGCTTCTAGGGAGAAATACCATGGGGGAGTAATAAAGCCGACCATAATGCCCCCCAGTAGTAATAATTCTCCTTATAATGTGACAGTACAAAAAATACCCCCTTGTAATACCCCTATATAGTGCCCCCAGTAAATGCCCCCATAGTGCTCCTCTCCCCCCTCCCTCCTAGTGCCCTCTGTAATGTACCAGTATAAAATGCCTCATATATAGTGCCCCAGTAGATGCCCTCAGTGTCCCCCATAATTTGTAAGTATAAAATACCCATTCTTAGTGCCCCCGTAGATGACCCCATAGTACTCCTCTCCCCCTTCCCAATAGTACCCACCATAATGTGTCACAGTAAAAAAATGCTACTGTACAGAGCCCCCATATAAAATACCCCTTCTTTGTGGCCTCAGTAGATGCCCCTATAGTGCCCACCAATAATGTGCCAGTAAGAAGTGCCCCCATAGTGCCACTCAATAATGTGCCAGTAAAATGTGCCCCCATAGATGCCCCCGAATCATATGCCAGTAATAAGAGCCCCCCACCATCTTGTGCCAGAAACAAGAGCCCCCCCATATCATGTGCCAGTAGCCAGAGGCCCCCCATATTATGTGCCAGTAGCCAGAGCCCCCCCATATCATGTGCCAATAGCCAGAGCGCCATGTGCCCGTAGCCAAAGGGTCCCCCATCATGTGCCAGTAGCCAGAGCCCTCCCATATCATGTGCCAGTAGCCAGAGCCCCATGTGCCAGTAGCCAGAGGCCCACCATCATGTGCCAGTAGCCAGAGCCCCCCCATATCATGTGCCAGTAGCCAGACCCCTCCCCATATCATGTGCCAGTAGCCAGAGCCCCCCTCATATCATCAGGGCGGGCTAGTACACTGGCTGGGCCTGGGCCTGGCACTACTGGGACGGGTGAGATGGTGGGAATGAGATCCGGCAGTAACTTGTTATAATTAACCAACCTAGTACCTACCAGAAAGTTTCTGTTGTACTTAATTGGAACTTCGCAGGTAAAGCAGGGCTCAGAGCGGTCGCCAGTGGGAGGCCCCCTCCTTTCCATTAGTCTGGACCACGCGCCACTCGGGAGTACTCCATGTGCTTAGCGTAGGTAGCTAGCAAACTTAGCAGCGCCGCCAGGTCACAAAAGAATTATAGAATAGTATTGCGGGCGCTGGGGGCCCCTAAGGACTCGGGGGCCCAGGGGAAATTTCCCCCCTTGCCTCTATGGAAGTGCCAGCCCTGGCCAGAGGTTTATATCCTCATGCATCCAGCGCAAAGAAATCACCGAACTTTTTACTGAAATGTTCGGGTTCGGGGTCCAAAAATCCTAAAGTTCAGGTTCGCTCAACCCTATATTCCACTTCTATGCCTCCCTGAAAAAACGCTGCTGGCGATGATGGATGTGGCACAGGAGGAGGAGGAGGAAGAGGGATCATTTTGCCAGTCATTCCCAAGTGGCTCAGAGGGTGGATTCCTGCACCCACAAATTCCAGGTACACTATTGTCCATCCGGGGTACAGTTCTGGAGGATGACGAGGTGGAGGATGAGGAGATGGAGGAGGAGGAACCATGTTCACAGCAGGGTGGCACCCAGACCAGCTCATGGCCATCACTGGTGTGTGGCTGGGGGGATACAGAAGACACAGACGATACACCTCCCACAGAGGACAGCTTTTTATTGCCTCTGGGCAGCCTGGCACACATGAGCGATTACGTGCTGCAGTGTCTCCGCAACGACCGCCGAGTTGCCCACATTCTAACTTGTGCTGATTACTGGGTGGCCGCGCTGCTGGATCCCCGTTACAAGGACAACGCACTGTCCTTAATTCCCTCACTGGAGCGTGATCGGAAGATGCGCAAGTCCAATTAATTCCCACCTGACAGCAGGGGCACAGTGGAAGCACAAGGCAAAGGCAGAGGACGAGGAAGAGGTCGCCAATGCAGCTGGGGCACAGCCAGCACCTCAGAAGGCAGGGTTAGCATGGCCGAAATGTGGAAAAGCTTTGTCAGCACGCCACAACAACCAGCACCACCAGCTGATATGGAACGTCTTAGCAGGAGGCAGCATTTCACCAACATGGTGGAGCAGTATGTGTGCACACGCCTACACGTACTGAATGACGGGTCTGCCCCCTTCAACTTCTGGGTCTCCAAATTGGGCACATGACCTGAGCTTGCCCTTTACGCCTTGGAGGTGCTGGCCTGCCCTGCAGCCAGTGTATTATCTGAACGTGTGTTTAGCACGGCAGGAGGGGTTATCACAGACAAGCGCAGCCGCCTGTCCACAGCCAATGTGGACAAGCTCACGTTCATTAAAATGAACCAGGCATGGATCCCACAGGACTTGTCCGTACCTTGTGCAGAATAGACATGTATACCGGCACTAACCAGCCATTGTTATACTACAGCGCATGTGCTCATTCTTGTATTTTGGATATTTCACACTCTTTTGGGGTGTACCCTAATTAAAAAAAATATAAAAATTTTAACCAAAAACCAGTGTTGGCTACCTCGTCCTCCTCCAACGCTGCTTCCACCTACACCGCTATGTCCACCGCCTCCTTAAACTCCTACTCCATATGGACCCTAACCTCATAAATTACATTTTTTTTTTTTTTATTTGTACGTATTTTATTTTAAGTAATTTCACTACTTTGTTACATTTTCGGGTGAGATTCACAAAGTTTTGGGTGTGATGTACCACTGCTATATCTAGTAGACAGGTTAAAAAAAAATAAAAAATTGTCAGTTACATTTTCGGATGAAATTCACCAATTTCTGGATGTGATGTACCACTGCTGTACCTAGAAGACAGGTAAAAAAAACAACACAAATTTGTCAGTTACATTTTTGGGTGAAATTCACAAATTTTTGGGTGTGATGTACCACTGCTATACCTAGTAGACAGGTAAAAAAAAAAAACTAATTTGTCTGTTAAATTTTCAGGTGAAATTCACCAATTTTTGGGTGTAATATACCCCTCCTCTGCCTAGTTGACAGCTTAATAAATTTCAATAATTTATTTTTACATTTTCGGGTGACAATAAACAATTTTTTATGTCATAGACCCCTGCTCTACCAAGTAGACAGGTTAATACATTTCTGTAATTTTTCTGTTACATTATTGGGTTGACATTTTACAATTTCGGACGTGAATAAACCACTGCTCTGCATAGGTGACAGAGAATAACATTTCAGAAATTCTACTTTAATTGATGCGCGTCACCTCCTTTCATTCAATGCTTAAACTTTAACAAGTTGTACCACATTTGCGCTTCAATAATTTTCCCCACATTTGCGCTTTAATAATTTGTCACACATTTGCGCTTCAGTAATTTGTCCCACATTTGCACCTCAATAACTTTTCCTATATTTCAGCTCGATACAAAAAAAATGTAATACATTTATCTCCCTTGGATGTGGTCTCTCTTTCTCATGCCGTGATCAACATGGTAGGCTCAGAAAAGAACATCGAAAGTTGATAGAGAAGATATCCAAATGAATGGTGGACGTCACAGGGACGTGCGATCAGGCAGAAGTTATCTAGAGTCAACAAAGCGGCAACAGGGCCTCTCCTGGCTAAAGTTTCCAAATCCAAAATACCACGGTGACATTCCCTATAATTTTTTATTAATCATTCCAATAACAGGGCATCTTAAGAGTCTTGTATTGTTATTTCTTGTCACTACCTCCCCGAGTTGGGAGTGGGTAATTGCTGCGCACCCCCTAATTTCCTCAAAATTCTTCAGTTTTAATAGCTTCTCCCACATTTCCGATCTATCAAAATAAAATTTCATCCATTGATCTCCCTTGGATGTGGTCTCTCTTTCTCACGTTCCCTCTCCGGGGTGGAACCCTGATTCGCCGATAACCGTGATCAACATGGTAGGTGCAGAAAAGAACATTCCTTTATGCCTTGGAGGTGCTGGCCTGCCCTGCAGCCAGTGTATTGTTTGAACGTGTGTTTAGCACGACTGGAGGGGGTTATTACAGGTTATATTTCCCAATGTTTTAGGGTGAACCCTAATTAAAAAAATATATAAATAAATTTGAAACAAAAAAAAAACTGTGTAGGCTACCTCCCTTCTCCACCGCCGCTTCCACCTACATCACCACATCCACCGCCTCCTCAACCTCCTACTCCATATGGACCTCGTCCTCCTAGATCGCGATTATTATTTTTACGTATTTTATGTTATTTAAAGTCATTTTCCTATCCACTTTTTGTTTGCAGAGCACTTGCCATGCCCTTAACCACATTTTGCTGCCATTCGCAGCCCTCTAACCCTTTCCATGACATTTTTACTGCCATTTTAGTGCTCAAAAGTTCGGGTCCCCACTGACTTCCATGGGGTCGGGTTCGGGTCCCGAACTTGAACTTTTTTGTGAAGTTCGGCCGAACCCGTCAAACCCGAACATCCAGGTGTCCGCTCAACTCTACTCGGATGGTACCCTGTTATGGGTCAGGGGTATTGATCGAGTTATAATTTCCCCAAGGGGAGGGAATTGGAAAAAAATATTAGCTCAAAAGGAAACAAAATGGATTTTTTTTCTCAGTACAGCCACACCTTTGGGGTTAAATAAGGGCATTAGTTTTGCCCTATTTATTTAGAGATCTGTCAGCACATAATGTTCCTTTCTGGTGACTGTGTAGGTGGTGCTCTCTGGCTGTTGCTTACTCCATGGTGCTGTATGTTCATCTTTTCGTCCTGGGTCCAAACTTGATGCTTGGGACTGTTGGTTTTAACTGGTATTATCTTAATTTGTATTTATGTGGTAATTTTAACAGTTCATGTATATATATGTCCTATCCTGCTATCTAATGATCTTATGTATTTCAGAAACACAGCTAAGACCTAGATGCCCCGTATAGTTGGTATTACGTCTAATCATGGTTGCTGGCATGGAATGGAGTAAACTGGATGAACTTCCTGATAATGGATGGATTGGGTTGGGAACCAGGACTTTTGGGTTATTAAGTGGGTTTGTGGTCTTTCGGCATATAATCATGTGATTTTTTATATGAATTGTATTTTGTATGTAATGGAATTTTGGGTCATATAATATTAGTAGAATAATTTTTTGTCACTTTTTACACTGCATGGTCACTTTCACTGGGCACTTGCACTTTTGTGGCACTTTTTTGCACTCATCACTTAATATGCCTTATTATTATAAAAAAAATATTATTCATTATGCATTATTTATTATTTGTTTTTTTTTACACTGTTTTATTAATTGTATTGATGATGGCGTATATATACAATAATGTTCTTTTACAATTGCTTGTTTGCACTTGATATGTCCAAACTATGGTTTATATGGATATTCATCCGCACCTACTGTGTCCTTCTCCCATACCATGTAGACTGTAAGCCCTCATGGGCAGGGCCCTCTCTCCTTCTGTACCAGTTTGTAACTCGTCTTGTTTATGATTAGTGCAATTGTCTGTATTATGTATGTATACCTCTTCTCATACAGAATGAATGGCGCTTTAATAATAAAAAATAATATGGATATATGCACATGCACTTTTTTTTTGTTTAATGCACGTCCCCTTTTTATGTTTATTTATGATAATATGATTTATGATTTTAGTAACATTTGTTGACAGGTCCCCCCACTATTAAATGTGGATTCTGGGGGTGTAGCCCCTTACATTTTTATATTTCTTCATATATTTTCATATATATCAGTACTGTACCTTCGTGATCGCTCTATGATGACACAAGATTTTGCCGTCCATCTTTGTGAGGTGGTACAGGCGGATGTTACGATATCCGCTGATCTGGATACATTATTGTGAGACGTGAGCGTTCAAATGTACCAATTGGATGGGGTATTTAAGGGGATCATTGGGGCAGGTTAGGCACGCCCCTTGAGAAAGCAGAGCAAAACGCACGTCGGGGTGCGCTCCCTGCAGGTCCAGGCTTGATCTCCCTACTCATATAATTGTATCAGGTATTTGCTGCTATTTGGCTGTATTTAGGTTGGAATATTTGTGGTTTGTTCTGTGCTGTAATATCTCCTGCCTATCGGGTTTATGTAATTTTGGTGGTTTTACCTGTATTACTAGTTGGAGTGTACTTCCTCTCTTTGGGGGAGTCCTTTATGTTCTTCTATGCATTATGCCTATAGTCATACAGGTTACTCCCAGGGGGGGATCCATAACCTTGTGTACCCGTTGGGGAGCTGCTTTTTCACAGCGCTGACCGCATTGCTGCTACATACTTATTTATTTACATGTTATCTCATTAATGACGTTATTTAATAAAATATGTCATTGCATTATATGTGTCTTTGTTTTTCATCTGATTGATGATTATATTGGTTGTACAATACAAATGCACTATATGGTAAGTATATTCTAGGTATATAACACCCCTGCCTCAATCAGTTTTTTGGGGGGGGGCAAATGTTTTATCACACCAGTTGCAATTATTTGTTCAAATAGCGTTTGTCACTCTGTATAGCTGCGGTATCTCAGCAGAACCCCACACAACTGCTGCAAATTACAAATGTACTATATGGAAATTATATTATAGGTATATCACACCCCTGCCTCAATCCGTTTTTTTGAGGGGCAACTAGTATATCACACCAGTTGAAATTATTTGTTCCAATAGCGTTTGTCCCTCTGTATAGCTGCGGTATCTCAGCAGAACCGCACACAACTGCTGCACAATACAAATGCACTATAATATACTTTCTATGTTAGAAAGTATATCATAAGTATATCACACCCCTCAGTAAGTCACACCTATGGATAGCACACCTATACCAGTCCTTAAAAGGACTTTTGTGGTCCTATTAGCTAGCATTTGGTGTCCCTAACAGTCTGTCCCTGCTCCACACAGCAACCTCTCCCTACACTGGCAAAAGAATGAATGTAAAATGGTGGCCAGACTGGGTTTATTTATAGGGTAGGGGGGTGTCCATGTGCTGAAATGTCTCAATTAGCTGTCCTGTCCCACCTGATGGATGTGTCATGGGTCAAAGTTCTGCACTATGTAAAAGAATATGGCGCCGGTGGACATCGCCATATGTTTGCCTGTTCGGTGAACCGCGAACGAGCAAAGTTTGGAGCGAAACAACCGCAGGCCGAACCGCAAGGCCATCTCTAATGACAAATATAAGCACATACATCTTTCCACTTTTCTTTTTCCAACCCTACAATGAAAGAATCATACTACCATATATCTTCAATTTGGCATAGTTTTCTTTCTTTAACAGAGCAAGTTCTCGGTTCAGAAGTGAGTTAAGAGCTAATTAGTTACAGAGGAAAAATACATGAGTATAGGTTAGTACACTCGTAAGTTTATACTATACCAATCCTGGGTTTCCGTCTTTTGCTGGAACCTTGATGTCTCTTTACTCCTCATCCTCCGGTAACCCTTCCATTTTGCGAAGTGGTGACCTAGGATGACAAACACGTAACTGATTAATATGCACCCATTTCTCTATAAATTCACCCCCCTTAGGAATTTTGATCTTGTAGACCACAGGTGACAATTTCTCACTGACGACATAGGGTCCCTTCCAGGAATGCAGGAACTTCCTTTCTTTCACCTGATCCCGGGCAAAGTTATAGAGATAAACCTGATCGGAAATCTGGTACTCCTTTTGAGTAGTCTTCAGATCATAGTAGGTTTTGAAGCTTACTGCTGCTTTCTCTATATTCTTCTGGGCAAACGCAAAAGCCTGCTGAAGGTGCTTGCGTAGATTCTCCATGTATTGATTAGTTGTTGAAGCATTTATCAAATTGTGGTCTGTTGTCCGGTAGAGTAAATGCTGGGGTAACACCATCTTCCTGCCCGTGATCATTTCAAAGGGAGAAAGTTTGGTTGCCAAGCTTGGGGTGGCTCTGATGGCCATGAGAACCAAAGGCAACTTCACATTCCAGTCCTTACCGGATTTATTAACAAATTTCTTTAGAATGTTGACAATGGTTTGGTTGTAGCGTTCTACTCTACCACTAGAGGTTGGCCGATAAACTATATGTAGCTTTCTTTTTACCCCCAGTATCTCCCTTATTTTCGTTATCACCTCACTAGTGAAATGATTTCCGCGATCGGATTTGATGCGCTGGGGAAGACCAAACCTGTAAAATACGTGATTAATGAGTAGAGACGCGCACACACTTGAACTGCATGTTTTGCAAGGCAAACATTCCACCAATTTTGTGAAAAGACAAGTCACGGTTAACATATATCTGTTGCCTTTTGATGAAGTTGTTACTGGTCCAATAAAGTCAATTTGGAAGTCTGATCATGGCATGGACATCCCCCTTTTTATCAGCGGTGGCTGGAATTGAGGACAAATTAAACATCCTTGACAATATGTGCAAAGCGCAATCCTGTGATAATTCCTACGTTAACTTTTCACCTCAATGACCAGCCTTTGGGGCGTCATAGGCATACTGTTACATCAAACCTCAGAATACTGCGAGTACCACCCATTGTGAGATACCATTTTTCGAGGTTCTTACCAACAATCCATCCTGTAACGAGAATTGGGACTTACCCTTTATCAAAATTTGTAACTCTTCTTTGCCTACACAGTCTTCCACAGTTATGGGACAATTCTGTGGATCTTCAATGTGTTTGTAAAAGATACCAATGACTAGATCCCCAGTTTTACTCGCAATGAGATCCTCACTAGGGGAATCTTGGCTCCATTGCACCACATTGGCTTTGGCCTCCTTTTGGGCCTGTCTTGTTGTTGTCTCCACTTGAACAGTTCCCATAAGGTCATCAATGTTCAAGAATTCTCCATTAATGACTCCTTGTTTGGCGAGGGAATCTGCCAAATCATTCCCTTCCTTATCCACACCTAGATATTTTGAGTGGCCTTTTACCTTTTTCCAGTAAATGGTGAGACCGTGGGCAATAACCATCTCGTCGATCCTACAAAACATTTTACCATGCTTGGCAGGCTTATTAATGCTTCTTACCATGTTAGACCTTTTCCATCCAGGAAAGTACTCCACAAAGCTGTTGCGAACATAATTAGAATCGGTGATTATAGCAAACTATTTAATACCAGATTCGATAGCCATTTGTATGGCTTTATACACAGCGGTAAGCTCTGCGACCTGGCTACTTTTAGGACCAATTTTGTACCCCACGGACACATCTGGCAATACATTATTCCACACGACTCCGATACCTGCAACCAATGTACTTTCAGTTCCTATATTGGTATGGAAATAACAGCCGTCTACATATACACATGGTAAGGATTTGCAATACTCTTCTTCATAAGAATGGAGATAAAGATTGTTCTTCCAGGAAATTATTTCCGGTTAATTCATCTTTATGTCCTGCATTACTACAATAGTGAAGTTCAGCTAATCCTTGAGCAACTGGATTCTTATTATTTTGTTTGTACTTGATTTTCCAATGGCCATCCCATTAAGGACATCGTCCAGGCGGTTAGCCTGCTGTTTGACAGATTTCCATCCTTGATTCTATCACTTTGCAAATATTGCAGTGGTTGGTGTGCGGTTTGCACAATGATCTTTTCGCCTTCGATAAAACTCCTGAAATATTGCAAAACCCACACGGTTGACAGTAATGCTTTTTCACAGTCATTGAATTTTACCTCAACCGGTAATAAGGACTTGCTGGCATATGTGATGATCTTATTCAGGTTGTCCTGTTTCTGGAAGAGGACTGCACTCACGCTTTTGTCGGTGAAGCCTGTTTCAATGAAGAAAGGTTTCCCACCTTCTGGGTAAGCAAGGCATGGAGCTTGGGTGAGTCTGGCTTTGAGCTCATTCACAGCTTGCTCGTGGCGTTCACTCCATTCCCATTTCACTGCTTTCTTCAGTAATGCTTTAGTTTAAATGTCAGTTCTTGTTCCCCTGTCCATGGCATCTAGGATTGCTCCAAACAACATTTCATTGTATTGTACATCATATTACATTGTATTGTACAGTGACAAAAAAGGCATCTTATCTTAAGAGGTTTCGTAATCTCAGCATAGTTGTCTATGAACTTACGTGAATAGTTCATCATACCCAGAAAGGATCTCAACTCCTTGATAAGTGTAGGTGACTTTGTATTGATCACTGCCTCCACCTTCTTTTTCTGTGGGTTGATTCCATCAGCAGTGATTTCATGACCTAGGAAATTAACCTTGGTACGACACCATTGAGCCTTCTGCAAAGAAAGTTTCACACCAGCTTTTCTCAGTTGAGTTAGTACATGCCTCAGTTTCACAATGTGTTCCTCAAAAGTCATGCTTTTTATCAGGACGCCATCCACATAGAATAAGGTGCCTCTTTCAGTGGCATCAGGCATCTCCTTATGCATGAACACGGCAAACTCATGGCCCGCATTAATGTACCCGAAAGGCAATCTGGTCCAGGCATATTGATGCTTCCCAAATGTGAAGGCCAATTTGTATTGATCCTTTTTAGCCAATATCCTTGCGCACAGTCAAGAGCAGTGAAAATTTTGGATCCTTGTATTTGCGCCAAACACTGGTCAATATACGGCAAGGGCCATCCGGACATACAGTACAGACCAAAAGTTTGGACACACCTTCTCATTCAAAGAGTTTTCTTTATTTTCATGACTATGAAAATTGTAGATTCACACTGAAGGCATCAAAACTATGAATTAACACATGTGGAATTATATACATAACAAAAAAGTGTGAAACAACTGAAAATATGTCATATTCTAGGTTCTTCAAAGTAGCCACCTTTTGCTTTGCACACTCTTGACATTCTCTTGATGAGCTTCAAGAGGTAGTCACCTGAAATGGTTTTCACTTCATAGGTGTGCCCTGTCAGGTTTAATAAGTGGGATTTCTTGCCTTATAAATGGGGTTGGGACCATCAGTTGCGTTGTGGAGAAGTCACGTGGATACACAGCTGATAGTCCTACTGAATAGACTGTTAGAATTTGTATTATGGCAACAAAAAAGCAGCTAAGTAAAAAAAAACGTTACTTTAAGAAAAGGTCAGTCAGTCCGAAAAATTGGGAAAACTTTGAAAGTGTCCCCAAGTGCAGTCACAAAAACCATCAAGCACTGCAAAGAAACTGGCTCACATGCGGACCGCCCCAGGAAAGGAAGACCAAGAGTCACCTCTGCTGCGGAGGATAAGTTCATCCGAGTCACCAGCCTCAGAAATCGCAGGTTAACAGCAGCTCAGATTAGAGACCAGGTCAATGCCACACAGAGTTCTAGCAGCAGACACATCTCTTGAACAACTGTTAAGAGGAGACTGTGTGAATCAGGCCTTCATGGTAGAATATCTGCTAGGAAACCACTGCTAAGGACAGGCAACAAGCAGAAGAGACTTGTTTGGGCTAAAGAACACAAGGAATGGACATTAGACCAGTGGACATCTGTGCTTTGGTCTGATGAGTCCAAATTTGAGATCTTTTGTTCCAACCACCGTGTCTTTGTGCGACGCAGAAAAGGTGAACGGATGGACTCTACATGCCTGGTTCCCACCGTGAAGCATGGAGGAGGAGGTGTGATGGTGTGGGGGGTGCTTTGCTGGTGACACTGTTGGGGATTTATTCAAAATTGAAGGCATACTGAACCAACATGGCTACCACAGCATCTTGCAGCGGCATGCTATTCCATCCGGTTTGCGTTTAGTTGGACCATCATTTATTTTTCAACAGGACAATGACCCTAAACACACCTCCAGGCTGTGTAAGGGCTATTTGACCATGAAGGAGAGTGATGGGGTGCTGCGCCAGATGACTTGGCCTCCACAGTCACCGGACCTGAACCCAATCAAGATGGTTTGGGGTGAGCTGGACCGCAGAGTGAAGGCAAAAGGGCCAACAAGTGCTAAGCATTTCTGGGAACTCCTTCAAGACTGTTGGAAGACCATTTCAGGTGACTACCTCTTGAAGCTCATCAAGAGAATGCCAAGAGTGTGCAAAGCAGTAATCAAAGCAAAAGGTGGCTACTATGAAGAACCTAGAATATGACATATTTACAGTTGTTTCACACTATTTTGTTATGTATATAATTCCACATGTGTTAATTCATAGTTTTGATGCCTTCAGTGTGAATCTACAATTTTCATAGTCATGAAAATAAAGAAAACTCTTTGAATGAGAAGGTGTGTCCAAACTTTTGGTCTGTACTGTATATACCCGTTTATTTAACTGTCTTAGGTCCAAACAGAGGTGAAATTGACAATTGGGTTTGAGAATCCCAAGTATAGGATGGTTGAACAAGCTGTGCATCGGGCAGATGATTCCCCGCTTCTCCAAGTTCTTGACAATTTCCGATAGCGACTCGTAAGCTGCTAGCGGAAGTTGGTACTGTTTGACATATACAGGGGGTGCATTGTGATCCATCTGGATTCTTGCAACATGTAGGTCAGTTCCCCACAGTCATAAGAATCCTTAGTAAACATGTCCTGGAATTCTGCAAAAAGCCCATTTAGTTGTTGACGCTCTGACTCATCGGAGCATGCGTCAGCTATAGTGATTTGCTCTTCCACCCATTCCTGAAATTCTGGAAAGATTTCAGGTTGACTTAACTCGTAAGCTTCTTCAAGCTCACTAGGTAAATCATTTTGAGTATTGCGTACCTTCTCTTTTCCTTGTTGGCATGACTTAAACTCCTTCTCATCGATCTCTTAGTTGAAAACCAAAGATGATTCTTCAATGTGGCATGTACCTTCTTCAGGACTGAAAGGATAAACAGAGTGGATATTGAATAACCCCTCAGGTGTTGAGGAAAAATGTTGTTCCACTACTCAAGTATTCATCGGGAATACAGTTGCAAGAAAAAGTATGTGAACCCTTTGGAATGATATGAATTTCTGCGCAAATTGTTCAAAAAATGTGATCGGATCTTCATCTAAGTCACAACAATAGACAATCACAGTCTGCTTAAACTAATAACACACAAATAATTAAATGTTACCATGTTTTTATTGAACACACCATGTAAACATTCACAGTGCAGGTGGAAAAAGTATATGAACCCCTAGACTAATGACATCTCCAAGAGCTAATTGGAGTGAGGTGTCAGCCAACTGGAGTCCAGTCAATGAGATGAGATTGGAAGTGTTGGTTACAGCTGCCCTGCCCTATAAAGAACACACACCAGTTCTGGGTTTGCTTTTCACAAGAAGCATTGCCAAGACCTACGATTAAGAATTGTTGACTTGCATAAAGCTGGAAAGGGTTATAAAAGTATCTCCAAAAGTCTTGCTGTTCATCAGTCCACGTTAAGACAAATTGTCTATAAATGGAGAAAGTTCAGGACTGCTGCTACTCTCCTAGGATTGGCCATCCTGTAAAGATGACTGCAAGAGCACAGCGCAGACTGCTCAATGAGGTAAATAAGAATCCTAGAGTATCAGCTAAAGACTTACAAAAGTCTCTGGCATATGCTAACATCCCTGTTAGTGAATCTACGATACGTAAAACACTAAACAAGAATGGATTTCATCGGAGGATATCACAGAGGAAGCCACTGCTGTCCAAAAAAGCCCTTGCTGCACGTTTACAGTTTGCACAAGAGCACCTGGATGTTCCACAGCAGTACTGGCAAAATATTCTGTGGACAGATGAAACCAAAGTTGAGTTGTTTGGAAGAAACAAACAACACTATGTGTGGAGAAAAAGAGGCACAGCACACCAACATCAAAACCTCATCCCAACTTTGAAGTATGGTGGTGGGGGCATAATGGTTTGGGGCTGCTTTGCTGCATCAGGGCCTGGACGGATTGCTATCATCGAAGGAAAAATGAATTCCCAAGTTTATCAAGACATTTTGCAGGAGAACTTAAGGCCATCTGTCCACCAGCTGAAGCTCAACAGAAGATTGGTGTTGTAACAGGACAATGACCCAAAGCATACAAGTAAATCAACAACAGAATGGCTTAAACAGAAGAAAATACGCCTTTTAGAGTGGCCCAGTCAGAGTCCTGACCTCAACCAGATTGAGATGCTGTGGCATGACCTCAAGAAAGCGATTCACACCAGACATCCCAAGAATATTGCTGAACTGAAACAGTTCTGTAAAGAGGAATGGTCAAGAATTACTCCTGACCGTTGTGCACGTCTGATCTGTAACTACAGGAAACGTTTGGTTGAAGTTATTGCTGCCAAAGGAGGTTCAACCAGTTATTAAATCCAAGGGTTCACATACTTTTTCCACCTGCACTGTGAATGTTTACATGGTGTGTTCAATAAAAACATGGTAACATTTAATTCTTTGTGTGTTATTAGTTTAAGCAGACTGTGATTGTCTATTGTTGTGACTTAGATGAAGATCAGATCACATTTTATGACCAATTTGTGCAGAAATCCATATCATTCCAAAGGGTTCACATACTTTTTCTTGCAACTGTAAGTCCAATGACGTCGTTCTGGAATCCAAAAGTGTAATACTCCGAATCCATACCTAGACCAATTATGCTACTTTTTTTGTAAAGATATGCTATGGGGAGCCATATTATGAATTACCATAGGCAATGGATTTTGATGGATGTTTACCTTAGGAGTTAGCTTTACCTTCTGGCCGAGTTGCTGTATCCGGTTAGACAAACAGATCAAAGCATCTGCATTGTTCAATTTTTGCCCCTTCTTTACTTGAATGGAAAGAAGAAATGGCTTGCATCCTTCAGGGATTTTATCCTACGGCATAGGGCATCTTTTGTCCCCATCTCAAGGCTTGCTCTTCATCCTGGAATCCCTCCGGGTCTCCAGGTAATCTGGACCATAGAGTATTGTTGACCAGATCAATCTGCACGGCAAATCGGTGTAGAAGGTCGTTACCTATGTACATCTGGTACCATGGTTCATTCAACAAGATGAATAAATGTTCCATAGTCTTATCTCCTATGGAAATAGACAATAGACATCTCGCAATCACATTATGACTTTGAGAATCTCCATCCAGATCATAAATCTATTGGTCCTGTGGAGAGGAACCTTTTATCGCCGTAGGGTTGGCTACCTGTTTTAAGAGACTTAGGCTTACATAACTGGCTTCGGATTTTAGCCAACTTGGCATATTTCCCCCGGGCCATATTGTTCACCTGTACGGGAATCAAAAAGTCATCATTAACCTTCTCAATCCATACCATGGATTGAGTATGCTTGGTCAGGTCCGCAACTTCGTAATTTCCTCCTTGAAGAGAAATAGTTAATACATCCCCATCCAAGGTTACCTTTTGAATTCTGTCCCTCTGGATGTTTATGGTATGAGCGGTTCCATTGACATCTTCCCCAGGCTTACCATTTTTCAGGATTGTGACATCCGGCATCCGGTTGTTCCTAAAACGAACTTCAACAGAGTTAAGCCTTTCTTCTATCACATAACAAGAATGTAAGAAAACTCATAGGCAATAGGTGCCTTTATACGAGTCCAGATTGCTTCATTGATGAAGTCTACTATGGAACTCAATATTTTCAGGAGGTCGATTCTTATGATCAGCCGATCATAGCGAAGGTCCACAATGAGTGTGGGATGTCTCATTACTTTCTTGCCTATTTTAAATTTTAACCATGCTGTAACTCTTACTTGCAAAGTGTCTCCGCCTACACTTATCAAATAGCCATCAAACAATTTCAATTTCATTCTCCCTGCTGTCGCATCCAGAACCTGTTGGAAGTAACTATATGACAATATAGTGGCTTGTGATCCCGTGTCAAGTAAACCCCCTAATTGGCCCGACAAGTTCATATTGGAGATAAGAATCAATCAAATATCGGCTTTCAACCTGAAACAAATCACATAAGAAATTAGGATATTCACTCATCTGACGCTTTTTGAGGATTTGATCCTTTTGCAGCGATGCGACTTCTGGAGAAACCTGAACAATCTTACTGGACGTGGCAGCAGCCCCCACCTTTGGGAAAAACTGAATAATATATCAGTTTACAGACGGCGGCTCACAGATTGACGCTGAGATGATGAGATCACTCATGGGAGAAGACACATTAGTGCACGAATTAACATGGTTAGGCTGCAAAATGGAAAACACGTTAGACACCTCCTCTTTGGCCTCAATTTTAGGTTCAGGAACGCTGCAAGGCAATATAGGATTAGAAAGCATATAAAATTCTTCTACAACCAGCTCTGTAGCCTTGTATTGGCCTGGGCTCTGAACCCGACCTGCCTGCTTTATAGGGCTGAGCTGGGCCCTGCAGCCGCGTCTAAAAAAGGCTCAGGTTGTTTTTCCATGGACACCTGGGACATCTTATTAACTATTTCAGTTGATTTAGCCACTTGATCTGCCAACTGATCAAACCGATCATTTGATTTGCGCACAGTTTGATTTTGTGGTGTACCCTTACTAGAGTGGGAGACCGACTTCTAGGTGAAGTAGAGGGTTCAGGTCTACCTCTCAGCTGTTATTTCAGCACCTGTATCGGGGACGGTAGTTAGACCTTTTATCACCATTATTATCCCCCTCTGACCCGTTAGGGCTATGAAGTTTTGTTTGCTCGGGTCCTACCTGTTGCCGCTGGGGTTGTTAGGAAGGTTCTGTAGACGAAGGGTAGCTTCGTGGCTATGTTTCAAATCCCAGGTTGGGGTTTATTTTGGCTTCTGCTACGTTTTGTTCTGGGGACCTTTTGTATCTCCTCTCACCTTGTAGCATGGCACTTACTGATGTTATACAGTGAAGTGGCGGCCATCACCAATCTGTCCAAGGGAGCTTCAAAACCAAGATCTCTAGCTAGGCTAAATTTAATTTGCATAGGCATTGTATCGTAAAACAGTTGTTTAAATTCCCCAGATTCCCAATTTGGGGACCTATATGCTAACCCATAGGCATTTTTAAGGATAGAGAGGTCTGTGAGTTTATAAATATCATGTTTTGCAGCAGTAATAGTCTGGTAAGGGCCAAATTCCAATTTTACCTCGTGCAAAGCATTCTGCCAATCCTGGATCCCCCTGTCCTTGAAGTAAATAAAGTAATGGCTATACTTATTTTCAAATGCCCATGGTAGGAATCTGATCCTGTCCGCATCAGAATACAATTAAAAAAAATCCATGGTGGACTGGTACAGTTCTAAGTGATCAGCAATTTCAGGAGAACCTTTCTTAAAGAATTTAGGTACAGTGGCATTGAGAAATTTAATGATATTCGAGGAACTCTGATCCCCTTCTGCACACAGAGCTTTTTTCTTTCCAGATACCACTTCAGCATATGACGGTCGCCTGGAACTCTCATCCCCCTTGTTGGCAAACTCATGACTGCGTGGTGGGTAATAAGCCACATGCTTCTCCACATCACTGTCATAATAGGTTCAGTAGGACGTGTAGCTGTGGCAGAACGGCCACGTCCTCTCCCTGCACCAGAGGCTCCACCAACGCCACCACCACGACCATGACCGCGTCCCTTATTAGATGTTTGCCTCATAGTTAGCGTTCACAAAGCAAAGTAAAAAGTGGCTAAGTCTGTTAAAAATAATTAACCGCCAATAAAAACCCTGATGTAGGGTATTGCACTCCAAAAAAAAATTTAAACTCTATATGACAGCGGTATTTGTGGCCTAAATTTCACAGTAACTTATGCACGTCTAATCCCAGAAGTGCAGTTTATCAGAGGGTTTTTTCACCCCAGTAACCAAAAAGCTGTATTTCTGGCCTAAATGTGACAGTCACTTATGCATGTCTAATCCCAGATGTGCAGTATATATTAGATGTTTTTTTTCACCCCAGTAACCAAAAAGCCGTATTTCTGGCCTAAAAAAGACAGTCACTTATGCACGTCTTATCCCAGATGTGCAGTATATTAGAGGGTTTTTTCACCCCAGTAACCTAAAAGGCGTATTTATGGCCTAAATATGACAGTCACTTATGCACGTCTAATCCCAGATGTGCAGTATATATTAGAGGGTTTTTTCACCCCAGTAACCAAAAAGCCGTATTTCTGGCTTAAATGTGACAGTCACTTATGCACGTCTAATCCCAGATGTGCAGTATATTAGAGTGTTTTTTCACCCCAGTAACCAAAAAGCCGTATTTCTGCCTAAATAAATGTGACAGTCACTTATGCAGGTCTAATCCCAGATATGCAGTATATATTAGAGGTTTTTTTTCACCCCAGTAACCAAAAAGATGTATTTCTGGCCTAAATGTGACAGTCACTTATGCACGTCTTATCCCAGATTTTGCCGTATATTAGATGTTTTTTTCACCCCAGTAACCAAAAAGATGTATTTCTGGCCTAAATGTGACAGTCACTTATGCACGTCTAATCCCAGATATGCAGTATATATTAGAGGGTTTTTTCACCCCAGTAACCAAAAAGATGTATTTCTGGCCTAAATGTGACAGTCACTTATGCACGTCTTATCCCAGATTTTGCAGTATATTAGAGGGTTTTTTCCCCCCAGTAAGCAAAAAGATGTATTTCTGGCCTAAATGTGACAGTCACATATGCATGTCTAATCCCAGATGTGCAGTATATCAGAGGGTTTTTTCACCCTAGTAACCAAAAAGCCGTATTTCTGGCCTAAATGTGGCAGTCACTTATGCATGTCTAATCCCAGATGTGCAGTATATTAGAGGGTTTTTTCACCCCAGTAAGCAAAAAGATGTATTTCTGGCCTAAATGTGACACTCACTTATGCACGTCTTATCCCAGATATGCAGTATATTAGAGGGTTTTTTCATCCCAGTAAGCAAAAAGATGTATTTCTGGACTTGCAGACATGCAGATAGCCTGTGCTGGTGCACTATCGTTGCATAAAATGGCTGCCGATTATGTATTGATATTGACAAACTGAAGTAAAAAAGTTTGTTTTCAGCAGTAGTTGGCTCAGGGCTGGCTTAAAAAAATTGTGCACTGCACCCACAAAACACATTTGCTGTAGATCGCTGAGTAAAAAAAGCAGTTCTTGATAAGATTTCTCCCTGATCTCTCCCTCACAGCAACTGCAGCCTCTCCCTACACTAATCCGAGCAGAGTGACGGGCGGCGCTACGTGACTCCAGCTTAAATAGAGGCTGGGTCACATGCTGCAGTTGGCCAATCACAGCCATGCCAATAGTAGGCATGGCTGTGATGGCCTTTTGGAGCAAGTAGTATGACGCTTGTTGATTGGCTGCTGTGCAGCCTTTCAAAAAGCGCCAAGAAAGTGCCGAACACCGAACCCAAACTTTTACGTAAATGTTCGGGTTCAGGTCCGAGTGCCGAAAAACCTAAAGTTTGGTACGAACCCAAACTTTACAGTTCGGGTTCGCTCAACTCTAGGTACGATGTCACTGATGGCGCCCTGGCTGCGACTGACCAGTTTGGTGATCTCATCAAATGGCCGCAGAAGTCTGCATGCGTCGCGCATGAGCAGCCACTGGCGCTGTGAAAAAAAAAACAAGCTCCCTAGAACCTTTCCTGCCGCAGAGTTCGTACCGGTAGTTGTTAATGGCACGTTTCTGCTGGAGCAGCCTATCAAGCATATACAAGGTGGAGTTCCAGCGCATCGGGCAGTCACAAATCAGACGTCTGACAGGCAAGTGGTGTCACCGCTGAATGTCAGCAAGGCGAGCCATGGCCGTGTAAGATCTTCTAAAATGGACAGAGATTTTTCTGGCCTGCCGCAAGACGTCCTGGACCCCGGGGTATTTGGCAACGAATCGCTATAAGACTAAGTTCATCTGGCAAGTCGAATAGGTTCTGGGGAGCTGGGGGGAGGCGGTAGCAGTGGAAAAGGAGGAGTCAGCCAACGAGGAGACGGAGGATGGAGTAGGAGGAGAAGAGGCAGGCCTGCATGCAATCCATGGCGGTAACACCAAATCCACACGGGTGCCATGGGATGCATTCTTGACAGCCGTCAGAAGGTTCACCCAGTGGGCAGTAAAAGTTATGTACCTTCCCTGCCCGTGTTTGCTAGACCACGTGTCTGTGGCCAGATGTATCTTGGCACCGACACTGTGTGCCAGAGATACATTCACTTGCAGCTGAACATGGCCATATAGCTCTGGGGAGTGGTGTAGCATGGGGGGGCCGTTGCCCCCTCCTCTTCCTCTCTTGTGGGCACCCATGTGAAGTCCATCGACATGTCATCATCGTCACCTTCACCACCACTGACATCAGAGATCTCGGAGTAGGCAGATCTCTCCTTGGGCTGATCTGGGTACTGTCGTCAGACCGCTGGGTGGCGGCCGTTGCTACCTCCTCTTCCTCATCCGATGCCAAGAATGGCTGCGCATCGGTAAGGTCTGGGAATGGATGGGAAAATAATTCCTCCGACTCCAGTGGAGGGGCTATGGTAGTGGTGGTCGTGTTGTCTTTGGGGGTGCACACAGCAGAGAGTGAAGAGGGTGCTGATACAGAGGATAAGGAGGGTGCAGAAACGGAAGGCTGAGTGAGCCACTCAACCAACTCTGGTGCGTCCTTTGACGTAATCACATAGGCCTCATGCACACGACCTTTGTTTGTTTCCGCGTCCATCCTGCAAATTTTGACGTTCTGATGTGGACCCATTAATTTCTATGGAGCCGTAAAAATTGCGGATAGCCAACCGTTTTGTATCCGCGTCCAAGGTTCCCTTCCGCGGAAAAAATATCACCTGTCCTATTCTTGTCCGGAAAAAAACGTTTTGCGGACCCATTCAAGTCAATGGGTCTGCAAAAAATGCAGATACACAACAGAAGCCATCCGTATGTCATACGCATCCGCAATTTTTGCGGATCAGTTGCCTGGCAACCTGTCTCCAAGACCTTTTGGCAATAAAAAAATATTAAAATTGTACAGGAAGTTCAAACGACCAGATTGGCAAGCCTTGTGTGGTGATTGCACATGTTGCAGAGTCTTCAGTGCTTGTTATCTGTTCAAACCAAAAATGCAACGGTGGAATGTTGAAAAATGTATAAATCTAGTACAGGAAATGCTCGAGCTATGGGACGCCCGGTCCCCTGTCTATCAGGATCGTGTCCGAAAGGAAGAGTCCTGGCAGGAAGTGGCCCGTCGCTTGAGACCTGGCGAAAGGGATAAAGCGGATCTCCGAGGTCGTGCTGAATTAGGTTAGTGCAAGCTATGTAGTTTTGGTGTTCTGCCCCTGTTTTGTCCCTAATGATTTTTCTAGTACTTCCATAAGTTCAGAATCATGTCCCTTTTGTGGCCAGGCTTAATTCTGTAGTGATATGTACATGTAGGGGTGTAGCTATATAGGGGAAGCAGCTGCTTTGGGGCCCTGATCCAGAAGTGGCCCAGCCAGGAGGAGGAGGACTAAAAGATTGTGGCGGGGCCCCCTCAACAGTATTAACACAATTATATACAGTGACAGTATAGACAGTGTATAAAACTGATGGAACAGCTGCCAGGCCTGGTATAAGAGAGTGATCTTTACTAGCCACAGGAATGGGGGCGGCGTGAAAGGAAGGTGTAGCGAAAAAATTACTGAGGGAGGGGGGCCCCATTCACAAATTTGCTGTGGGGCCCAGTCATTTCTATCTACGCTACTGTGTACATGTTTTTTAGTTTTTAATGCACTTTTTACCACACACCACCATGTTTTAATGGCTGTTCCGATCTTACCTACTGGCCACAGTCGTAATGTCTACTCATCATGTGATCTTTAGACACATGTGGCCCTGTTGGAATTGATCAGCAAACATCTGTCTACTTCCCATATTATAAAGTAGTCTTTTTCCAAGGCATAGCACAAATAATTTCCTACTTCGATGTGCTGTGCAATCTCCCCTTTTGCCACTTTTTCAAAGCGATTTATTTGGCTTTTCATTTGTGGATGTTAGCTTTCGTTTTTTATTTTTTCATAATTTTTATTGTGTGTTGCTTTCACAGTGAAGAACACAAAGACGAGGTGGAACAGCTGTAGGGACCAGTTTTGCCGTGAGCTGAATTAAAGGAGCCGCAGTGGGGGAATCTTCCAAAAAGCGCCCATATTTGTATATGGAGCAACTGCGCTTTCTACGCCATGTGATGGAGTTGAAGCCGCAAGTATTGTTTATTTTAAATTAAATGTATGAAACTGTATAGGTCATTGTCCACGATGAGAATATATATAGCAGACCTTTCTTCCAGGTTTGGTCTGCTATGATGGTGGCGTATTTCAGATTGTTTTGGTTGCTTTTACACAGGATGCCCGGTTCGACCCATTTTTGCGGGCAATATTTTATAATCTGGCTTCACGATTGTTGTAGCTCCTTTTTTATTTTTATTTTAGGCACATAATCATGCATTGTTGGTAGTTCATTTCAACACGTGTTAAGGGGGTTTTCTCATCTCAGACAATGGGGGCATATTGCTAGGATATGCCCCCATTGTCTTACAGGTGCATGTCCCACCGCTGGGACCCGCACCTATATCGAGAACGTAGTCCCAAAAGTGAAGGAGGGCCTAGTGCGCATGCGCAGCCTCCCTCCATTCATTTCTATGGGGCTGCAGAAAATAGCTGGGCGCCGTCTGCCCCATAGCAATTAATGAGAGCAGGGGCCGCGCATGTGCGGCACGCTCCCATTCACTTCTACGGGAGAGGCGGGGATTAGCGCTTGGTGGTGGACGGACAGCCACAGCACTCCCTGCTCCGTTCTCGATATAGTTGCGGGTCCCAGCGGTGGGACCCGCACCTGTCAGACAATGGGGGCATATCCTAGCGATATGCCCCCATTGTCTAAGATGGGAATACACCTTTAAGTTTTCTACAGTTCAATTGGACATGCGATTGATGTGATTTTAATTGTTTTTGCAAATTTATGGGGTTTGGATATATTCCATTACTGTTTTTTCCTTTTACATATGTTCAATGTTTGCTTCACACCCACTAAAGTAAAAATACACTAAATGTCTGTTTTTAATTGTTCACAAACAATGCCAATCTCCCTCTCTCTTTTTTAACTAAACCAGGGATGCTCAACCTGCATTGCTCCAGCTGTTCGAAAAATACAACTCCCACCATGCCCTTGTGTAGGCTGATTGATTTAGGTCAGGCATGTCCAAACTGCAGCCCTTCAGCTGCTGGAAAACTACAACTCACAGCATGCCTGGGTAGCTTACAGCTATGTCTTCATCTTAGCTGTGTGCAGTAACAGGACCTGTGGTGACGTCACTCCGGTCATCACATGATCCATCACCATGGTAAAAGATCATGCGATGGATCATGTGTTGACCGGAGTGACGTCACCACAGGTCCTGTTACTGCACACAGCTAAGATGAAGAGAGAAGGAGATGCCGGCTGCGCGATCAAGTGGATTAAGGTGAGTTAAATTATTATTATTTTTTAACCCCTCCAGCGCTATTTTACTATGCATTCTGTATTCAGAATGCTATTATTTTCCCTTATAACCATGTTATAAGGGAAAATAATACAATCTACAGAACACCGATCCCAACATGCTAAATTTTTCTCACACGAGTGCAAAACGCATTACAATGTTTTGCACTCGCGTGGAAAAATCGTGCGTGTTCCCGCAACGCACCTGCACATTTTCTCGCAACGCCCGTGTGAAACCAGCCTTTATGTGCAGTTTCAGTTCTCTTAAACATAGATGCACAACTGCATAGGTAGGTATAGAGTAGGACCTCCCTGACCTGAGACCACCGTGACGCTGGGTAGGGGGGCACAGATGTGTTTTGATCAAAATATATTGGCTAAGAGTCTTGGATTTTATCATTAGAGGGAGGGCTTAGTCCATATATTATGTTTGCATTTACTGTTTTACTTTTTTTTTTTTTTCCTGTAATTTTTATATATGTAGCCATGCACATCAGCATAGTTATTATCATATTGTGCAGGATATTTATATATTTTTTCCGTGATTTTTTCAAACAGCAAAGGAGGCGATATGGACAATCACAATACATTAGTAAGTGCCTTGAATTAGCTTTCTCTACATTATATATGCCATTTTCTGAAGTGAGACAACCCCTTTAAGCCTGTAAATACCATCTGCATGAGACCATATTACAAAATGTGGTACATAGTAGCCAAATAGTATCCTATAAAATATCTTGCTTCCCAAGAGTTGGATTGAGATAATAAATTGGTGCATCAATACCGTCATAAAATACATTCCAACAACTAAACAAGACATTAAGGCTAGGGCTACACTATGACATTTGTCACACGACAATTTTTATAATGGTAGTCTATTGTGTCGCACTACGGCATGTTGCCACTGCAACACAACAGTCACAAAAAAACAACAACATTCAAGATGGATTTTTTTCTGCGACTGTCGCATCGCAGTGCGACAACATACCATTATAAAAATTGTTGTGCGACATATGTTGCAGTGTAGTTGTGCCCTATGTGTCGCGTGACACATGTCGTTGTGTGGCCCTAGCCCAACACCGAAGACTTTATAGTGGGTGCATTTATTATTCATGGGGGCAATATATACTTTTGTTCACAGCTGCATAAGTGTCCTTACATGTAGACATATAGGTGTGTACATTTAGGTTATTTTAATTGATTCCAGTATCTTTGGTTCTTAATCCATTATAATCTATTACATTTTATTAATGTTTTATCTGCATTATATATTGTACACAGCCTGTGCCTGGAGTGTCTCAACTATCTATCTATCTATCTGCCATGTGCATGAGGCCTTGTATTGTTGTTGTATAGTGTACATACAGTTTAGAGTAGTCTGTAAAACCTATTTTATTATTATTCACAATCTTTTTTAACCTGTGAGTTTAGTAGTCATTTGTGATATGTAAGGGTAAACTAGGATCGGCTTTAAGCAATCTCTTGATCTTTCCTTCGTGTTTCCTCAATCTCACATATTACGCCATTTCTATATTACATCTCAAAAACAATTAGTTCTGAGAAATATGCATAAATATGAGTAAGCAGGTGTTAAGGGAAATATTAATTATTGATAATGCCAATAATTAATCAGAAATAGGCGTGAGTCGTCTAGTGATGACTCTGCCTATTTAAACTATAAAAGGAACTAACTCTCTTAACTAGCTAATTGTCTAAGGGCTCTTTCACACTTGCGTTCTTTTCTTCCGGCATAGAGTTCCGTCGTGGGGGCTCTATGCCGGAAGAATCCTGATCAGGATTATCCTAATGCATTCTGAATGGAGAGAAATCCGTTCAGGATGCATCAGGATGTCTTCAGTTCCGGAACGGAACGTTTTTTGGCCGGAGAAAATACCGCAGCATGCTGCGCTTTTTGCTCCGGCCAAAAATCCTGAAGACTTGCCGCAAGCCCGGATCCGGAATGAATGCCCATTGAAAGGCATTGATCCGGATCCGGCCTTAAGCTAAACGTAGTTTCGGCGCATTGCCGGATCCGACGTTTAGCTTTTTCTAAATGGTTACCATGGCTGCCGGGACGCTAAAGTCCTGGCAGCCATGGTAAAGTGTAGCGGGGAGCAGCATACTTACCGTCCGTGCGGCTCCCGGGGCGCTTGAGAGTGACGTCAGGGCGCCCCACGCGCATGGATGACGTGATCGCATGGCACGTCATCCATGCGGGCGCTCTGACTTCATTCTGGGGCGCCCTGGGAGCCGCACGGACGGTAAGTATACTGCTCCCCCGCTCCCCACTACTACTATGGCAACCAGGACTTTAATAGCGTCCTGGCTGCCATAGTAACACTGAAAGCATTTTGAAGACGGATCCGTCTTCAAATGCTTTCAGTACACTTGCGTTTTTCCGGATCCGGCGTGTAATTCTGGCAAGTGGAGTACACGCCGGATCCGGACAACGCAAGTGTGAAAGAGGCCTAACTAACTAGCTACCTCTGTTGCCTATACACTACACTGAACTACGTGCGACACACTACTACTACTACTACTACTATGGCGGTCACTAAAAACATTATACACTGTATGTTATGAATAAAGAAATATTTATTACACAATACAAATAGCTATTACGCTATATATATTTATAGATCAATGGTTATAAATATATATACATATAGATGCACACACCACAGTACAGTAATATCACTAATAATAAACACAATTTAATTCTCAATTCCACCCTACACACGATCTATACATTACAAGGGATCCTTTGATCCCCCTGCCTGTGGAGATATCGCATACCCCATGTGCTGTAATTACAACGCCGGAGGTAAGCGGCATACAGGGGCAGGAAAGCTTTGTTCTCCTATCCCTGTTATGCATAACATCTCCGGCGCTGCAGGAAATGTTATCAAAGGGCAGAGGATCTTTATTGATCCTTTGTCCTTTTGCAGTGTCCCAGGGGGTCAGTAGTGTATGCTGGGCTTTGTAGTGCAGATTGACTCACTAACCTGGGATCCACTGTCGTCTTCAATTGGGGCAAATACTGGAACAGGCAGGTATTTAAAAGTTCGTGACGCCAGTGTCAATTAAACGGTGACACGCCGTGTATGGTATTGTAGAAGAATGAAGCAAGCATAGGATAGCCAACAAAAACTGGAACTTTACTGAATATCAGTGATTATAATACATGGACGCAGTTGGAAGCGCCGTTCCATGAAAGACAGTTGGTTACTTTTTGAATACAGCTGGTTCTTGGAAGTACAGAATGGCCGGTCTTAGCAATGTATTATACAGAGTGTTGATTACAGGAGATGCAGTACAGGCGGCTTGCACACTATTCCTGACTGGTCCTGAAACATGTGACTTTCTCTCCAAGGTCTAATGCCCTCTATCTGGCGTATCCTTGAAGCTGTCCTTATCTAGTACCTCCTCTGTTATCTTGAGTACCTCTTGCTTTATCGGATCGGCCTCTGTGGTATTCTGTGTCTTCAGGCTGATTAGCTATGCCCTTCTGACTTCTATGCATACGGACTCAGGAGGGAACCCTCTCTGCACTGAGTCTGGAAACTTCTAAACTTCCTGAGCTAGGCCCTAGCCTATTTATACTGAACTGGGGGCTCCCTCTGCTGGCTGTGATAAGGATTGCCGGTAACCGGCCTGACTGGCTTAAAGGGAACTACACATTCAAATCTAGCAGTGTCGGGTAGCCTACCCGTATGCTGCACACCCCCAGACTTTGACGTGAGTAAGGCCTCGTACTCACACACATGCCTGAACCACCATAAGCTGATGCATAAGTTAAACATGGCATTATAAATATAATAAACAACTATTTCACACAAAAATATAACATTTGCAAAAAAATGACGCAAGAAAAAGGGGCGTCTTCTTTCTTCTTAGGCACGGCCGCTGACCTGGCGCAGCGGACTTAAGGTGAACCAGGTTAGTCTATTTTTCTTGACTGAAGTATAATAAGGAACTACACAGGGTTTCCCCGTGGGTGTAGAACAGGCAAGGGCTCACGTGGAGGAGTCCATTCTTGCGCACAAACATCAAGCAGGCTATTTCCGATAGTAACTGTTCGGGAGGAGACACCACCAGCATAGTCAAAGTCTCTTAAATGGACTGGCGGACGTCTCCTGGTCATCCGGGTGGACCTTCTCAACACAGGGGTTTCCTCTTCTCTTAGCACCGAGGTAGAAGAGAGAGTAGCAACAGGAGGATCTCCATCCGTGAGACCTTGGTCAGGAACAACAGGGACAACAGGAACCACTAGAGGGGGAACTGGATCCGGGGCATCTTGAACCGGCTCTTCTGGAAGTAAAGGTACTGTAGGTGCCGGAGCGGGCACCAACAAGTTCAACCATGGTGTCAGAAGCCAATGCATGGGATCAGCGTCATACCTTAGATTACGGACAGCCTGCATAGGATCCTCGGGCTGTATTGATGACTCTGACACAGGGGGTTCAGATATAGAACTCTCGGCACTGGGTTCTGGTGTCAGGCAGAGCTTTAACCGGTTTCGGTGTACAATTTGGGATCCCCTGCCCTCCCGGGTGATCTCATAAGTGTGAGTTCCAACATTTGGGATTGCAGTGACAACATAAGGACTTTGCTCCCATTTACTGTCCAGTTTACTGGTACGGCGGTTATTTTTTAACCATACCACAGCCCCTATCTCCAGGGGTTCTGCATGGGCTGCTTGGTCATAGTCTCTCTGCTGCCGGTCTCTAGCATAGTCCATACGTTCCTGAACAATAGCTTGGGCTGTATTCAATCGCCTTTGGTGTTCAGCAACCCAGTCGGTATTAGGTAATGGGTTGATGCAATCAGGTACGAGTACGTCCAAGGAGTGGTCAGCAGGCAATAACCCTTGGCGCCCAAACATCAAATAAAAGGGGGTATACCCGGTGGAACAGTGTATGGTATGATTGTACGTGAACATGAGCTGTGGCAACAGATTAGGCCAATCTCCCCTGGTTTCAGGAGGCACGGTCCTCAGCATCTCTATCAAGGTCTGATTCATTTTTTCACATAATCCATTACCTTGCGGATGGTAGGCCGTCGTCCGGATCTTCTTACAGTTGTGCAGGCGGCACAGTTCATGGAACAGATGGGACTCAAAAGCAGGACCTTGATCGGTGAGGATCTTTTCTGGACAACCGTAGGGCAGGAGGAAGTGTTTCCAGAACAGTTCGGCTGTAGTCTTGGCCGTCTGGTCTCTCACAGGCACCGCTACAACAAACTTAGTGAAATGGTCAATAATAGTCATAGCGTACCCATACCCTGAGCGACTAGGTTCCAGTTTCACATGGTCGATGGCGACAAGTTCAAGAGGACGAGTACTTACAATGGGTCTCAGTGGTGCCCTCTGATCATGGTGTTCACCTCGTTTCAAGGCACAGGCTACACACTCCCGACACCACTTCTCCATGTCTTCTCTCATGCCCACCCAGTAAAACCGCTGGCGGATATTTGCCTCAGTCTTTTGGACCCCAAAGTGACCGGATTGATTGTCGTACATCTCCAACACCATACCTGCATCTCGTCGGGGTATGAGAATTTGATGCACTCTTTCGTTGGACACTGGGTCTAGGCTTCTCCGTAGCAACAGGCCCTTTTGTATGAAGAGTTGATGGCGCTGTCTCCACAGTTTGATGAGCTCAGGATCTGTACTCTTATGCCGAATCCTCTCAGGGGCTCTGCCACTGGTAATGAAGTCCAACAATTCACCCAGCACTCTACTTTCAGACTGTAGTTTCACCCACCTTTCTTCTTTGAGTTCCGGCCTACTGGAGGGTGAAGGAACTGCAGCTCTGTTACTGGTAGCCCGAGCCTGATCCTGTTGAGCAAATTTACGGTAGAAGGCCGTCATTTCTACATCTTCCCAAGCATCTCGCACATCATCAGAGCTGTCTCTGTGGGAAGTCTGGATAAAGCATCAGCATTGTCATTAGTACGTCCAGCGCGATATTTTACAGAGAAATCATAGTTGGCGAGGCGAGAGGCCCATCTTTGCTCCAAAGCCCCCAATTTAGCTGTATTTAGATGTGCCAGAGGGTTATTATCAGTGAATGCAATGAATGGGGTAGCGGCTAGATAATCTTTGAATTTTTCCGTCACTGCCCACACTAATGCCAGGAACTCTAGTTTGAAGGAACTATAATTCTGGTCATTCTTCTCAGCTCCTTTCAGGGAGCGGCTTGCATAAGCTATCACTCTTTCTTTTCCCTCTTGAATCTGGGCTAACACAGCCCCCAGGCCCCGCTTGCTAGCATCAGTATACAGATGGAAGGGCTTGCTGTAGTCGGGATAACCTAACACGGGAGGCTCGGTCAGTTTCTTTTTTAACAACTGGAACGCTATCTCTCTCTCTTCATTCCACTCAATGAGCACTGGAGTTCTAGGACTTTTCTTGGGCTGCCCCCTCAAGAGTTCCTGGATAGGATCGGCTATTTGAGCAAAATGGGGGATGAAACGTCTATAGTAGCCGGCAAAACCAAGGAAACCCCTCACCTCTTTGACGGTAGTGGGTACCGGCCAGTTACGGACAGCCGCTAACTTATCAGGGTCAGGTTGTACGCCCTCTCCGCTTACCACATGCCCCAGGTATTTTACCGCAGGTTTGAGCAGGTGGCATTTAGATGGCTTTACCTTCAGGCCATATTTGACAAGGATTTCAAAGACCTCTGCTAAGTGTTTCAGGTGGTCTTCATATGTTTTTGAGTATACAATGACGTCGTCTAGATACAGCAGCACTGTTTCGAAGTTTTTGTGACCCAAACACCGCTCCATTAGTCTCTGGAAAGTTCCTGGGGCATTACATAGCCCGAACGGCATACAATTGAATTCGAACAGGCCCATGGGAGTGGTGAAAGCAGTCTTTTCCCTATCTGCCGGGGCCATGGGTACTTGCCAGTAGCCACTGGTCAAGTCCAATGTGGAGAAATAGGCAGCGGAGCCCAGAGCAGTTAGTGACTCTTCAATGCGGGGCAGTGGGTATGCGTCTTTGTGGGTTATTTGGTTAATTTTTCTATAGTCCACGCAGAAACGGATACCACCATCCTTCTTCTTTACAAGGACCAGGGGTGCCGCCCACGGGCTACGACTGTCCCGGATTACATTAGAGTCTTTCATCTCTTGGATCATTTCTTTTACAGTCTGATATGAAGTAGGCGGTAAGGGTCGGTATCTCTCCTTGATAGGAGGATGAGAGCCAGTAGGTATGGTGTGTTGTATGGCACTAACCTCTCCATAATCAGCAGCATGTTTACTGAAGGCCTGGTGGTGCTCTTTGACAAGCCTTAGTATCCCTTCTTGTTGATGTTGGGGGGTAGTCTCGTCCCCGACATGTAGCTCTTCCCACCAGGGTACTTGTGACTGGGGCACCGGCGGACATCCGCTGACTGCAGCTGGCGGCTTTTCTGTCACTGGAAGACGGATGATGTCTTGGAAGAACACCTGAGAAAGCTGGGCAACAGGGTAATGCTTAGTAAGCGCAACAGGATGATCACTCAGGTTAATCAGACGGACAGGTACTTTACCTTGGGAGACGTTCACCAGGCACTTGGCAGCTCTCACATAAGGGTAGTTCTCCATCTGGATTGGTTCCACCAGGGCTGGATAATCTTGGCCTTGGACTCCCAGGACAGCACGAAACCATAAGAGAGTTTGGGAATTAGGAGGCAAAGTCACAGGCTTATTATCACGAATCTTGGCAGTACAAATTTCTCCTTTCCCGTTAGCAAACCTCTGCTGGGCACTTAACACAGTGATAGTCTTTTGAATCACCCTCTTGGATGCAGAGGAAGCGGTGGGCAGAGTCTGGTGTAATACGGCAAGGATTTCTGCATAACAGTTTTTGAAGACATTGGTGCCTAGAATGACAGGATGTCCTCCTCTGTTCGCCGGCCTGTACTACTATCACCCCCTGTTGAGGCAAGGTTACTTCTCCCACCTGCAGGGTGGGTTCCCAGTATCCATGGATCTTTACCGGTTTGCCATTGCTGGCGATAATCTCTACCCAGGATTCAGGCGGCTGGGTCAATTGGTTGGTGTCCCAGAATCTTTCAAAGGCGGGCAGCTGAATAGTAGTGACCTGAGACCCAGTATCTAATAGGGCTTCAAAGGGGACCCCGTTAATCTCTACATTGATTTTAGGATGGGATCCTACATACCGTGGCATCCAATTTGGATCTTTTGGACCTAGTGTTCTACCTCCCGAGGGGTGGTCCTCAGCCTCAGGGGTTGCCCGTTTAACTGCCAGCAAGTGGATTCTGTGTGTCCCATCTTTTTGCAGTATGTACACACGGGCCGCTTGCGATTCCCTATTGCGCCTCCCAGGATCCCTGGGGTGAGTCTCTTGGTATGGAGGTGGGAACGGCTTAGAGGGTGACAGGAACTCCTCTTCTGACATCATAGGTTTTTCCCATTCCTCCATTTTTCTGCACACTCTCTCTAGGCTTTTAGTGAGGTGATTTACTTGCTCTGTCAGCATGGCGATAGTATCGGTAGCTGTAGCTTGAACAGCTTGACCGGCCTCAGCTCGGTTAATGATAAACGGTTTTGACCTGCAGGCTGATAACTCAGGTGGGGTGCTCAACTCTGTAGATACTGCTGACCCCAGAATTTTTATAGCCAGTTCTTTAAAGTCCAGAAAGGTACTGTTAGGGTGTTGGGCGGACAGCATCTTTAATTGGGTCCTTATTTGCTCACTAGACACTCCGGTAATAAATTGTTCCCTCAGGGTCTGATCCTGGTTATCAGCTTCCTTGGGATCTATCTGAATTACAGCCCCCAAAGCCTCCTGAAGTGATAGGGCATAGTCACGGAGGGACTCACCGGACTTCTGTTTCTTGCCAAAGAAGTGCATCTTTATCTCTGAGGCAGTCCTCGTTTCAAAAGTGGCCCTGAGGCGGGTGAATATCTGCTCCAAAGTACTCCTTTCAGCAGCAGGCCAGGATAATACCTCTCTGCGGGCAGCCCCCTCCAGTTGCGCTAGCAAGATTTCCATTTGCTGATCGGCATTTATGGGGTACAGTTTGAATAAGGCCAGCAACTTTTCTTTAAAGTCTCTTAGGGTATGGGCCTCTCCGTTATAGCGGGGAAACCATGGGGCCCCAAAATAGTAAGGCATGGTAAAGGGCATCATGCTGGGGGCTATAGGATGATTAGGAGCCGCAAGCTCTCCCGGGTCCGGCCGCTCGGCAACTCCCGGATCTGACATGTTAACTTATTATGAGGTGGCCGCTGGTGACTAAAGGGGCCGGAACAATCCCCTTCCCTCCGGATACAAGTTCTTACCGGTATCACCGGGTTCGCGCAGGCCAAATCTCGTGAGACTCCGGACGTCCTGTGTACGCGGTGACGTTGCTGACGCAGGAAAAGCAGGGCCGCGGCGGTGCGATGATGAAGAGGGGCGGGATTCTCTGTGTCTTTGAAGAGATCCGCCCACGGAGGTCCTCAGCAGCGCGGGAAACTTTACTCCAGGCGGCCGGTGGCCATCTTGATCACGATTCCCTGACAGCAAGCAGGGTGTTGCAAAGTCCAATAAATCACAGTCCACAAATACGATTTTCTCTCTGGGGGTAGCGCAACACAGTACAGCGTCTCTGATTCCTCCCAGGCACAATTGTAATCCACAGATTTAGGAATAAAGGTTACAGTCTTTGCAATACGGTGGTGGAATAGTTAAAGCACACAGTTCACACTTCTCTGCACTTCAGAAGTATGCGGATCCTGTTCGTGACGCCAAAAAGAGCGATGCAGAGTCCCAGGGGGTCAGTAGTGTATGCTGGGCTTTGTAGTGCAGATTGACTCACTAACCTGGGATCCACTGTCGTCTTCAATTGGGGCAAATACTGGAACAGGCAGGTATTTAAAAGTTCGTGACGCCAGTGTCAATTAAACGGTGACACGCCGTGTATGGTATTGTAGAAGAATGAAGCAAGCATAGGATAGCCAACAAAAACTGGAACTTTACTGAATATCAGTGATTATAATACATGGACGCAGTTGGAAGCGCCGTTCCATGAAAGACAGTTGGTTACTTTTGAATACAGCTGGTTCTTGGAAGTACAGAATGGCCGGTCTTAGCAATGTATTATACAGAGTGTTGATTACAGGAGATGCAGTACAGGCGGCTTGCACACTATTCCTGACTGGTCCTGAAACATGTGACTTTCTCTCCAAGGTCTAATGCCCTCTATCTGGCGTATCCTTGAAGCTGTCCTTATCTAGTACCTCCTCTGTTATCTTGAGTACCTCTTGCTTTATCGGATCGGCCTCTGTGGTATTCTGTGTCTTCAGGCTGATTAGCTATGCCCTTCTGACTTCTATGCATACGGACTCAGGAGGGAACCCTCTCTGCACTGAGTCTGGAAACTTCTAAACTTCCTGAGCTAGGCCCTAGCCTATTTATACTGAACTGGGGGCTCCCTCTGCTGGCTGTGATAAGGATTGCCGGTAACCGGCCTGACTGGCTTAAAGGGAACTACACATTCAAATCTAGCAGTGTCGGGTAGACTTCCCTCTACAGCAGGAAAACCAGTTTCTAGCTAGTTAGGATTTCATACTGGAATGGCCCTATGCCAGTTAAAGTAACCATTGCCTCTGACCCTGCTGACATCAGCCCTGCCCATGGCAGCCATCTTTTCTCATGATCAACTGAAGGACAGCGGCACATCTTATCCTCCTCACATCCAAACTATTGGTATCCCTGTTACATTCAGCATAAGGCCCAAATAACCAAGATCTGGTGAAAAGTCCCATATTTCAGCAGGTGTCCCATTGTTGCAAGACATCTGCGGTATGTCCTGCTCTCAACTGTCTCTGCGTCCTTGATTGCAATAGTGAAGCAGGGAGCTGTCTGCCCCCTGCTTCACTATTCATCTCAACTGCCAGCGCTCCCCAGCAGACACGATACGGTCACACATCACACCTGCTAGGCTGTGTAGGAGGAGAGTACAGGCCTGGGAATCAGCTGGTCTGCTTCCTCTACACATCTTAGCAGGTGTGTGGTGTAAGGGTACTTTCACACTTGCGTTGCTGGATTCCGGCAGTTATATGCAAATGGACACCATTTGTAGACTGATCCGGATCCGTCTCACAGATGCATTGAAATACCGGATCTGTCTCTCCGGTTGTCACCCGGAAAAACGGATCCGGTATTTATCGTTTTTAAAGGTCTGTGCATGCGTGTTTCCAGAACACTTGAGGCACTAATGTATTTCAATGTAAAATAATGCCAGCATTCTGGCAAGTGTTCCGGAATTTTGGGTGGCGAAAATACCGCAGCATGCTGCGGTATTTTCTCCGTTCAAAAACCGTACAGTGACTGAACTGAAGACATCCTGATGCATTCTGAACGGATTGCTCGCCATTCAGAATGCATTAGGATAAAACTGATCAGTTTTTTCCCGGTATTAAGCCCGTAGGACAGAACTCAATACCGGAAAAGTTTAATGCAAGTGTGAAAGAAGCCTAAACGTATCATGGCTACTGGAGAGCACAGGGTGTACTCCGATTATCGGGTGAACGCCTAGGTGAGTATTTAGTGTACAGGGGGATGGGCACTACTGAAAGGGGAGAATAACTACTGTGAAAGAGGCACAATGAGGGCCTTAGTAATGTGATGGGGCACATTATGAGCGTAAATATGAAGGTGGCACAATGTGTGTATAATGACTGTGTGGGGCACAAAAAGAGAATAATTACCTTTTTAGGCCTCATGTGCACGACCGTTGTTTTGGTCTGCATCCGAGCCACAGTTTTTGCAGCTCGGATGCGGACCCATTCACTTTAATGAGGGCGCAAAAGATGCGGACAGCACTCTGTGTGCTCCCTGATTACATTGGCCGTACCCACAGGGGAGACGCATTTAGTATGCGACTGCAATGGATGCGTGTCGCCGATCTGTCACGTTTCTGGACATGCGCATCCGCGATATGGGCACGCCGGTACACATGTGGCGATGATCATGGGAGGTTCGCTCAGGTGAGTGAGAGAGGCATTCATATGTCAGCAGGTGCTTTTTGTTATCAATCATTCTGGGATTGGCCATGCCTCGGCTGTTGCAGCTTTCTCATGTTGTTATTGGATGTACAAATGTGGGAGTGAATTTATTTTTACTATATGTATGCTGACACTTTTATTGATGTTGTATGCTTGACACAGGCTATACTTAGCCGAAACGTTGCATCATTGCACTGTATTTTTGTACTGCACTTTGGATAACCGAATAAAAGAAGTTGGTGGAGATGCTGCTGTAGCCTACATCTATTTACCAAGCACTCTGTGTGCTGTCTGCATCCGTTGCTCCGTTCCGTGGCCCCTCAAAAAAAATATAGCCTGTCCTATTCTTGTCTGTTTTGCGGACAAGAATAGGAAGTTATATCAATGGCTGTCCGAGCCATTCAGCAAATTGCGGAACGCACACGGACGCCATACGTGTTTTGCGGATCCGCAATTTGCGGACCGCAAAACGGCCGTGTGCATGAGGCCTTAGGTTAATGACTGGTTCCAATTGGATATGCATAAATCAACATTGGGCAGATTTAGAGATGTGGCTTAGTATTTTAAAAACTGCTGCTATTGTCCATTTTTTCGCTTTTAAAATATTGGGAGGTATGCCTTCAGAACGTTAGTTAACCTTGCAGAATTGTATATTCATGCATGTTCATATGCTGTACGGAATGTATCCTGTATTTCACGCTCATGTTGCACTATAATACATTACCCCCCCCTAATACTGACTTAGACCTCTCATCCAGTTAAGCCAGTACTCTCTGCTCTGCACTGATTAGGGGCATTCACCCCGAAACAGCTGTCTGCAGATGAGATGCTGGCTTATTTAATATCTGAGTCATGTCTCCAGGTCTATTTAAAGGGTCGAGCATTGACTTATAGGATAGCTTACATCAGGTAGCATTCAGAGGCAGAGCTTGTTAAGAGCTCATTTGCATCCCTTTCTTTACTGCATAGTGCCATGTGCTCATTCACTACAGTAAGTGCATTCTTTCATTTCTTTCTATTGCTCAGTTTCACCCTATCCTTATAATAAAAGTTGAAGCTGGATTTACCGCAGTGTGAATGAGATATTAGGAGGGAGATTAGTTACCTGTCTACTATATATTTTTCACATATAGTTGTGTATAAAATTGATTTGTCCAATCAGAAGGGCTTATGCAAATGAAGAAAACCTGCTGATTGTGTAGTGTCCCACTAGGTATGGGTGGGCACTCCACAAGGGTCAATTGGTGTGCGCGTTACTCCTACTCACAAGGAACAGAAATGTCATATTTAATTCTGCATTTAATGTATGTTTTGATGTATTTTTATGTGCAATGTACCCCTGTCTAATGCAGCAGCAGGCCTAGTTGGGTGTAGTTAGACATCCCAGACACTAGAGGGAGATGGGGAGCCCCTAGTATAAATGTCCAGGCCCAGACAGGGGGAGGGTGTGCAGAGTCAGGAGTCTGAGAAGACAGAGGCCAGTAAGCCTGCTCTTGACATGCAGCTGGATAGCCCTGGCTGCTAGTGATGTCCAGGAGGCTGTTGAGAGACTCCAGCCTGCCTGAAGAACAAGAGAGCCTAAGTTAGCTCTGAAGAGATACCCCAGTTGCAGGATTCCACCTCCTGGGAGAAACCGACAGTGATCCACCTGATAGGAGGAGGCGTCCCAGGGTAAGCCATGTGCCCCTGATAGGCAGAGGAACTTAGGAATCGTTGCAAGCAATATAATACCTGAGGAAGGAAGTAACCAAGGATATAAGCCACCCTTTTAGGCATCCGGGCCTTGGGAATGATCAAGCCAGAGTAGGAGTTCTATAAGGAACAGAGTAAGAATACAACCTGCTGCTGAGTGCTTGTAGAGTTTACCCTCAGTGTAACTTGCATGTCTATTGCCTGCCATACTTGTGAATAAGCCCCTTTTTGTGGAACTGTCATAATCTAGAGACTATACTACTCCCTGCTGTACAAAGTTGGATTGTCCAGTAAAGTTTACGTTTGGTTCACTGCATACTTGTGTACCGTTATCCTTCCAACCACCAACCGGCGTGCCACCGTCCAAAGGCACTGGCGTCACGAATACCACAGGGACCTTGCCCCAGGCACACAAAATACCTGTAACATCCAGGGCACCTCAACTACCATCAGGCCTGGTCCCTATCTACAGAGCGTGCCCCAGAGGAACTGTGTCTACCTCTCCTTCACTGCCACGCGCCTGCCCAGGGTTCTTCAAATATAGTGAGTACCCTCGATTGCCCATAACTGTGACCTCACGTCGTCATACCCTGCAGGTCTGGCGTGTTGCATAAATTGGCGTCACGAACAGGATCCGAATATTCCTGCGCCATTGCGGATTTAAAAAACTGTGTGCTGAAGTTTATCTTAAAGTGACATGCCCCAATTGTTTTATTGAAAATTGCTGGGCCAAAGTGAACTGTAATATTTGCGGTGTGAAGATTGCATTGTATGGACTGTTTTCTACTTATTTGAGCCACCGCTTGCTGTCAATGAATAGACAGCTATTTTGCTCAAAGATGGCCGCTGAGCTTGCTTGAAATTGTTTGCTGCGTCATCTTCATCATAAATTGGCGGTAAAAATTGGCGCCTTCTGCTAAAAGTGCGGGAAGGCTGTATGCTGGCGCCACCGCCCTGTCTGGACATTTGCATGTCTGCTGTGATGGACTCCGCCTCCCCAATACTGGAGTACCTGGGGGGCGGCCTCCCAGTGCAATGGGAGGAACTGTCTGAACTTGTTGGCGCCACCCTGTCGCTCTCCAGAGAAGGATCGAGCATGTTGAGGAGTGAGGACTTTCCTACTGATATGTCCGCGCCTGACTTATTAACCATGAATGTGACTGGTGTTGAGCAAGAGGACGCTCCACCGGCCTACTCTCCGGGACCGGAGAGACCCGCCTGCCCGCCACCGAGGACGCAACCGGAGACCTATTCTGGCTCCTGGAGAGACTTCTTCCAGCCCTCGTTCAAGTGGTCCGCATTGATGGCAGAGATCCGGGAGGCCGCAATTAAGAAGACGACTAGAACCAAGATTTACTATGAAGAACTGGCAAAGACCGTTCACGAGTGCCACACTGACACACAACCCCGCCTGGAAAGGAGAATGGGGTTGGTTGTGGCCTTTGACAAGGACCGAGGCTTCGGTTTCATAAAAGACTACCTGACTGGACGAGACTTATATGTCAACAGGAGGTCCGTCAAGCGGAGCTACCTCCCAGAACGTCTACACAACCTCCGCGAGGGAGAGGAGGTTGAATTTACCCCTGCTGAGGGCCTGCGAGGCCCCTACGCCACTGCCGTGTCCCGTCCTAAGAAGAAGACAGAGGACTGGGACCTTGATGAGGACTACTCTGGCTGCGAGCGTGAGTCTGTGCGCTCTCCGGAGGACAACCCTGGCTGCGAGCGAGATTCTGAATGCTCTCCAGGACCGGCCCATCACGCCTTCCAAGAACGGGGCTCTTTCATTGGCCCAAATGTGTTCTGGCAGCCGACAGTGGTAGAGAAGAGGGTTAGCCCATGGCCCTCACCTGAGTTGCCTCGCAGGGAGAAAACTATCCGTGAGCTTCAGGATGCAGAGAGATTTAAAGCTGCCCTGGAGAATATCCGCAGAGGGAGGAAAGCGGACGCCTCACCTGAGCCTGCAGCGGCTGCGCAGGACGAACCACCCACCGCCCAAGTGCCGACGACAGCAGCAGAGACCAGCGATCCCGACTCCGAAAGCCTGGACGACCAGATCGTGCGGCTGGAGCTGAAACTACGGGAGCTACGCCAGCTTGCCACCGCCAGGATCCGGACTCCACCTGGACTACAACGTAAGGACCCGGACGTCTCCGGGCCAAAGGTGAGAGTACCTGTCCCTGCCAGTCGTCCCTCCTTAGTACCGGCACCCGCGGTGGGATCCTCATACGCTGTGCACCGGCGCACAGAGCCAGTCGTCCAAGAACCCACCGGACCGCTTGCAGCAGCGGTACCCAGGCCAGTGCAGCAGCCTACGATTGTTATGCCTGCTCCGGTGAGGTCAGCGACTGTGATAACCCCTAGGCCTATGGGGCCTATACCTATTAGGGGTCCATTTGTGTTACAGTTGCCCCCCAATACGGTGTTGTGGGCACATCCATCTGTTGAATCGCAGTACAGGCCCAGTATACAGGTGGAGCCAGGGAGCACCACGGAAATGCAAAGTGGATATGATATGCCCCTGTGAATTGGCCTGCTAGGCCCTTGATGTGTGCTTTATTTTGCCAAGGGATCCTAAAGAAGATTTAACCCTTTCAGGACAGGAGTCCTTCGTTGTTTTGGCCCTCTGTTGCTGCTGCCAGTTACCCACGGCTCAGTGGAAGGCGGCAAGCCACTGAAGTACCACATGCAGCAAGGCCATCTTGTTTACAGGACCTCCTGCCTGCTTTCTCAGAGTGAAGACCCAGTTGTGCCTGTTTTCATGTTGCACCTTTTAACCCTTTAACCCCCTTTTCAGGTTGATTAAGGGTACTACAGCACTTATTTCTATATGTATGCCATTTAAATAATGTGGACTATTTTATGTGCTGTTATTTTATTATGCAACTGGAATGTAAAGGAATTGGGCCCAGGGATAGACTCAAATGCACATGAGCCTCTGAGATTTTGCTATTATTTTAAAGTATTGTGCCCAGAGATGGACTCCACCCCGTGCGAGCCTCTGTGATTCTTGCTATGGTTTCAAAAGGTCTTATATCTCTACTGAGCTGAGGAATGAACGAAAAGAAAAGAAACTGGGTACGGACTCATTTTAACTGCTTTGAGCCTCCAAAGAACTGTTATTTAATGTTTACATTTTTCCATGGACAATTTGCACTTAAAAAGTATTATATGGACTATCCTGGTATTTATTGTTACGCTGTGCCAGGTCAGCGCCCCTGTTCCCATTGTTTTATCCTGAGAGAAGAGAACGACGCCCCTTTTCACCATTACTTGCTCCTATTCCAGTGGAACTGCCTAATATATGTATACATATAATGTATATTTTGCAAATGTAGATGTGTTTTCCTGCTTTGCTTTATTTGTCCTCATTACAGGTGCAGTATCCAGCTGTGCAGGTACCCTCCATGTTGCGCCGAGGACGGGCAACGTTATAGCGTGGGGGTATGTAGTGTCCCACTAGGTATGGGTGGGCACTCCACAAGGGTCAATTGGTGTGCGCATTACTCTTACTCACAAGGAACAGAAATGTCATATTTAATTCTGCATTTAATGTATGTTTTGATGTATTGTTATATGCAATGTACCCCTGTCTAATGCAGCAGCAGGCCTAGTTGGGTGTAGTTAGACATCCCAGACACTAGAGGGAGATGGGGAGCCCCTAGTATAAATGTCCAGGCCCAGACAGGGGGAGGGTGTGCAGAGTCAGGAGTCTGAGAAGACAGAGGCCAGTAAGCCTGCTCTTGACATGCAGCTGGATAGCCCTGGCTGCTAGTGATGTCCAGGAGGCTGTTGAGAGACTCCAGCCTGCCTGAAGAACAAGAGAGCCTAAGTTAGCTCTGAAGAGATACCCCAGTTGCAGGATTCCACCTCCTGGGAGAAACCGACAGTGATCCACCTGATAGGAGGAGGCGTCCCAGGGTAAGCCATGTGCCCCTGATAGGCAGAGGAACTTAGGAATCGTTGCAAGCAATATAATACCTGAGGAAGGAAGTAACCAAGGATATAAGCCACCCTTTTAGGCATCCGGGCCTTGGGAATGATCAAGCCAGAGTAGGAGTTCTATAAGGAACAGAGTAAGAATACAACCTGCTGCTGAGTGCTTGTAGAGTTTACCCTCAGTGTAACTTGCATGTCTATTGCCTGCCATACTTGTGAATAAGCCCCTTTTTGTGGAACTGTCATAATCTAGAGACTATACTACTCCCTGCTGTACAAAGTTGGATTGTCCAGTAAAGTTTACGTTTGGTTCACTGCATACTTGTGTACCGTTATCCTTCCAACCACCAACCGGCGTGCCACCGTCCAAAGGCACTGGCGTCACGAATACCACAGGGACCTTGCCCCAGGCACACAAAATACCTGTAACATCCAGGGCACCTCAACTACCATCAGGCCTGGTCCCTATCTACAGAGCGTGCCCCAGAGGAACTGTGTCTACCTCTCCTTCACTGCCACGCGCCTGCCCAGGGTTCTTCAAATATAGTGAGTACCCTCGATTGCCCATAACTGTGACCTCACGTCGTCATACCCTGCAGGTCTGGCGTGTTGCAATTGGACAAATCAATCCTGTCATCTCTATAACATATCTACTGTTCAGCCGCACCCTGAGTATAAATAGTTAAACCTGCCCTATGGATTTTGAACCTCAGAGAACTGCAGTTTCGTTTCTGTCTTCCTCTGTCAGCCGCACCCTATGTGCACACATGTATAAACCCGCCCTCTGGATTTTGAACCTCAGAGAACTGCAGTTTCGTTTCTGTCGTCCTCTGTCAGCCATGGCGTCTGCTGATCTGAGAGCTGAGCTGGACTGCTCCATCTGTCTGCACACCTATACAGATCCTGTAATGCTGAGATGTGGACACAACTTCTGCCGGGTCTGTATTGATCGTGTACTGGATACACAGGACGAGTCTGGGGTTTATACCTGTCCTGAATGCAGAGAAGAGTTTCAGGCGCGGCCTACACTGATGAGGAACTTAGCTCTGCGTAACATTATGGAGAATTTATTGGTTACTCAACATAAAGAGACGGAAACTGTGATCTTCTGCACTTACTGTGTGGACTCTCCTGTACCTGCTGTTAAATCCTGTCTACACTGTGAGGCTTCTCTGTGTGAGAAACACCTGAGCGTTCACAGCAAGTCATCACAACACGTCTTATCTGACCCCAACACTTCCCTGGAGAACAGGAAATGTTCTGTCCATAAGGAGGTCTTGAAATATTACTGCACCGAGGACGCTGCTTTTATCTGTGTGTCCTGTAGTTTGGCTGAAGAACATCAGGGACATCGGGTGGAGATGCTGGATGAAGCCTCTGAGAAGAAGAAGAAGAAACTACGATATGTTCTCAGAAAACTGACTGCAAAGCGAGTAGAGCCTGAGGAAAGAGTCCAGAACCTGGAGGAACGCTGGAGAAAAGCACAAGAAAAAGCATCTGGGGAAGCAGAGAGAGTCACTGTCCTGTTTACAGACATCAGGAGAAGACTGGACGACCTGGAGAAGAGGGTCCTGAACGAGATCTCTAAGCAGGAAAAGGAAGAGTCAATCTTACTCTCTGCTCTGATGAAAAAGCTGGAAAAAAAGAAGGACGAGCTGTCCAGGAAGATGAGACACATTGAGGAGCTGTGTAACATGACTGATCCACTGACTGTCTTACAGGAACCAGATACAGGTGACTTGTGTGATCCTGAGGAGGAAGGAGGTGATGAAGACATAAATAGATGTCTCCATGATGTAGATGATCTGGATGTGGCTGTGATCTCAGACAAATTACACACATTATGTGACATAATAACAGATATAAGGAGAGGGATCTATATGGAGGGTCCTGCACACATATTACTGGATGTAAACACAGCTGCTAATAACATTCTTATATCAGACGACCTGAAAACTGCAACCTGTACACACAAAAATCAGAATCGTCCAGAAAGAGCAGAGAGATTTCAGGATTATCAGGTGATGAGCAGCAGGAGATTTACCTCAGGGCGACATTACTGGGATGTGGAGAGCAGTGGATCAGTGGATTGGAGGGTGGGGATGTGTTATCCCAGTATAGACAGGAGGGGGCGTCAGTCATACATTGGAAGTAATAACAAGTCCTGGAGTTTGAGGAGGTGTGATAATCAGTATTCAGTGAGACATAACGGTAAAGATATCCAGTTACCTGACAAGATCTCCAGTAATAGAGTCAGGATATGTCTGGACTATGAGGTCGGGCAGCTGTCCTTTTATGAGCTGTGTGACCCCATCAGACACTTACACACCTTCACTGCCGCCTTCACCAAGCCCCTTCATGCTGCATTATGTGTATGGGGAGGTTCTATAAAGATATCAGGGGGAAGCAGAAACTGGGAGAAACCTTCATAACCTATGAAATCTGTCCTGAGACTGGTGACCTCACAGAGAGCGCCATGATAAGGATAGATAGGATAAATGACCAGGTCAGGTTACATCTGGGCTCTGTTTTACACCTGATATAATGATTTTCAGGGATTGTACATAATAACCAATGTATAGACTAAGGCCCCTTGCAGACGAGCGTGTCCGGATGTGTTGGGAATGCGTTCAGTGAAAGATGCGCGATTTTGCAGGCAAAGTCATTAAGTTTTGCCTGCGATCGCGTTCAGTTTTTATTGAGCAAGTGCAATGTGTTTGAATGCGTTTCTGCACACGCGTGATAAAAAATGAAGGTATACAACCATCTGTGAAAAATGCACTTGCTTGCAGATGCAATGCGATTTTCGCACAGCTCTATTCACTTCTGTGGGGTCAGCGTTGCGTAAAAAACGCAGAATATAGAACATGCTGCAATTTTCACGCAGCACAAAAGTGATGCGTGAAACATCGCTCATGTACACAGCCCCATTTAAATTAATGGGTCCGTATTCCGTGCGGGCGCAATGCGTTCGCATTGGGCATTGCACCCACGTAGAATACTCGCTCGTGGGAAAGGGGCCTAAGGGTCGCTACATACAGGAATTTGCACTGGTGTGTTTTTACCATAAACAATACTCTATAGACACCACATACAGCTATTTCCATACCATATGTGTTTAGTTTTTTTTCTGGTGTTTTATTTATTTTTATTTTTTTTTTGTAAATGACTGCGTGAGCCAGGTTTTTCCCCTATAGAGATATCCAGAAAAAAACAGCAAAGGCTTCCGCATGGTGCATTTTTCAAAAAACACCAGAGAGCCAAAACACAGTACCCAATTAATATAAATTGAGCAAAAAAAAAAATTAACGTTTGTACAGTATGTCCTGCATTTCATATTTCCCATAGACCTTCTGCTCACATTTGAAGCTGGTGTTTTACCTAAAAAAAATACACTCCACTAAAAACTAACATGCAAAAAACAAACAAACACTGTTTAAACTTATGTATGCACCTTTACGCTGGGTTCACACCTAGGCATTTCTCAAACGCGCGTTTCTATGCGCGTTTTTGTCGCGCGTTTTATGTGCGTTTTTTAAGGCTGGGTTCACACCTGAGCGTTTTACAGCGCGTTCAAACGCGCTGTAAAACGCTCAACACATGAAAACCAATGCTTCCCTATGGGAATGGTTCTCACCTGGGCGTTTTACAGCGCGTACGATCGCGCTGTAAAACGCCTGACGCATAATCAAGTTCTTGAGCTTCTTTGGGGCGTTTTGACGCGCGTTTGTGGCCATAGGACACTGCAGTCAATCACACAAACGCGCGTCAAACGCGCGTTTACTCTTACAAAAAACGCGCATAAAAACGTGCGACAAAAACGTGCGTTTGAGAAACGCTCAGGTGTGAACCCAGGGTAATAGTGAACGCGCGTTTGACGCGCGTTTGGGTGATTGACAGCAGTGTTGTCCAAAGAGTCTATGACCCAAACGCGCGTCAAACGCGCCCAAAAAAGCTCCTGTACTTGTTTGAGCGTCGGGCGTTTTACAGCGCGATCGTACGCGCTGTAAAACGCCCAGGTGTGAACCCTTCCCATAGGGAATCATTGGTTCTTGCCTGTTGTGCGTTTTACAGCGCGTAGGAACGCGCTGTAAAACGCTCAGGTGTGAACCCAGCGTTAAGGCCTCTTGCAGACGAGCGTTCCTCCCGCAGCGAGTCTGCGTCGCAGCACCTGGCCTGACCTCCCATCTCTGTCGGAAGTCACATAGCATTTTATTGATTTATGATGATATGTAACCCTTAGGCCCCTTGCACATGAGCGTGTCCGGATTAGGTCCGGATGCGTCCCGGTGCATTGCGGCAAACCAGTAGAAACGCAATTGCAGTCAGTTTTGACTGAGATTGCGTTCCGATGTTTAGTTTTTATCGTGCGGGTGCAATGTTTTTTGTGTAATAAAAAACTGACTGTGGTACCCAGACCCCGAACTTCTTCACAGAAGTTCAGGTTTGGGTTAGTTGTAGTGTAGATTGTATTATTTCCCCTTATAACATGGTTATAAGGGAAAATAATAGAATTCTGAATACAGAATGCATAGTACAATAGGGCTGGAGGGGTTAAAAAATAAAATAAAATACAAATTTAAGTCGCCTTAATCCACTTGTTCGCGCAGCCCGCATCTCTTCTGTCTTCATCGTAGAGCAATAGGACCTTTTGATGACGTCACTGCGTTCATCACATGGTCCATCACATGATCCATCACCATGGTGATGGATCATGTGATGAGCGTAGTGACGTCATCAAAGGTCCTATTGCTCACAGATAAAGACAGAAGAGATGCCGTCTGCGTGAACAAGTGGATTAAGGTGAGTTAAATTATTATTTATTTTTTAACCCCTCCAGCCCTTTAGTACTATGCATTCTGTATTCAGAATGCTATTATTTTCCCTTATAACCATGTTATAAGGGGAAATAATAATGATCGGGTCCCCATCCCGATCGTCACCGAGCAACCGTGCATGAAAATCGCACCGCATCCGCACATGCTTGCAATTTTCACGCAACCCCATTCATTTCTATGGGGCCTGCGTTACATGAAAAATGCACAAAGAGGAGCATGCTGCGATTTTCACGCAACGCACAAGTGATGCGTGAAAATCACTGCTTGTGTGCACAGCCCCATAGAAATTAATGGGTCAGGATTCAGCGCGGGTGCAATGCGTTCAACTCGCGCATCGCATCCGCTCGGAATACTCGCCCGTGTGAAAGGGGCCTTACAGTTCTTGAATGTACTGGATAAAACAGACAGCATTATGAAAGTGTTATCCAGTACACTCCAGAACTGTAAGGGTTACATAGCCTCATAAATCAATATAATGCTATGTGACTCCCGTCAGTGCTGGGAGGTCAGTCGGGTGCTGAGATGCGGACTTGCTGTGGGAGGGACGATCGTCTGCAAGGGGCCTAAATAAACGCTGGGAATCTTCATTATCATATACAGAGGGCTGATGAAAGATTGAATCTATAAAATACCTACTGCTGGGAGTTGTAGTCCACAGTTTATAATTCTAGTTTATGCTTCTGGCTTTGGCTTCAAAAACCGGAATAGGGTAATCCAGCCTGAGGCTAGTTTCAGAAGAGCGTGTTTGGTCTGGGAAGCATACTCCATGTGACCAGACTGACCAGGGCTAATCTGACCAAACCCTCTGCATCAGGGCTCATGCTCACGACCGTTGTTCGTTTGCGTTCCTTTTTTTTCTCTTCTCAGATTTAAGTCCTCTTCCGTTCCGTTATTCCACAAAACATATCCGTATGGTTTCCGTATTTGATCCGTTTTTTGAGGAACGGAAACAGTAACTTATCAATCACCAAACACATGAGCAATGTGGGTTGGGCATAGCTTTTCTACAGTATGGATCCGCAAAATACGGATATGTTCCGTATTTTTTGCAGACCCATTGACTTGAATGGGGCCCGGACTGTGATTTGCGGACAATAATAGTGCATGCACTACTTTTTTGCTGAACAGAAATACGGGAAAGGAATGCACATGGAGTACCTTACATTGTTTTTGAGGACCCATTGAAGTGAATGGTTTTGCATACGGTCCGCAAAAAGAACGGAAGTGGAAAGAAAATAAGTTTGCGTTCATGAGCCCTCATAGTGATTTATGATGCTGTGAGTTACAGGCCACACACAGGTCTACTATCCCATGCTCACAGCATCATTTGAACACAGACTAGTAGCCCCTCAGGCTGGAATTCACAGTGAAATAGATCACTATGAGGCCCCATACACACAGTCGTTGCCCTTCACTAGAATGGGTCCGCAATCCGGAGCTGCAGTGCGGAACGGAGGCATGGAACCCAACGGAAGCACTACAGAGTGCTTCTGTGGTGTTTCTGTCCGTGCCTCCGCACCGGAAAAAAAAATAGAACAGTTCTATTTTTTTTATGGTGCAAACGGATCACGGACCCTGTAAACTGCAAATTGTGGTCCCCAATGCATGGAACGGCCGCACAATGGCCCCGTGCATGAGGCCTGATGCAGTGAATTTGACTCAAATCATGGTTGGTCTGGGAAATGTGGCCGTCAATGGGACGGTGTTTCACACACTGTCTGTAACATCAAGTGCAACCTGTAATACTACTATGTTGATCCAGAGGAAGGCAATAAAAAAAATATTGGATTACACTTATCGTATTCATTTTTCTTTGAGCCTATGACAGCGCCCCTGGAGAGACCGCCTCCTCCTCTGGACAGGAACCAGGAACCAGAACCACCTCTACCTCCAGTCCTTTCTCAAGAACTAAGAGACATAACCTCTCAATAACCTCATTCTCTACTCTATGTATATATAAATTCCTTTAAAAAAAAAAAAAAGTTAATTTTTAATTTTAATGCTCCCAGGAATAAATAATTGAAAAAAGGTGATCGCAATTATGTATGGGGAATGGCGGAAACACATGGCGGTGGGTGTGAGTAAAAGCACATAGCAAGGAAACTTACAAATCTCCATTGCAGCTCGACCGCTGAGAACGGCGTTCCTGGTCCTCCAATGAGCATGCCCCAAGCGGCGCATCATGCAAGGGTCATCACAAACATACGCCTGCGCAGTGTTCAGTACTCCTCAAAAGTCGCCATCTTAGAAGAAGAGGTAAAACATAGGTCAGACGCAGCTAATACACAGCGTCATCACCCATGCGAACCACCAATCAGACAGCAGCAAAACCGTACCATTCATACATTCGACACAGTTACTTATAGGATCATCTATATCCAACTGAAGGTACCGTCAGGCACCAACTGTTGAAACATCTATAGGGAGCACCATGTGGGAGGAGCCGAGTCACCAGCAGTTCCACACAGTATTAACCCTGCTGATCCCATAACATAATGAGGGATCTCTTCATGCCATCACAATCATACTAAGGAGACTGAGCAACTATATTCTTACAGGCAAAAAAGTATGAAAATTGACACCTAAAAAAAATAATAATTCTGGGATTGAAGTTGCGTTGATTGCACATCACACCGCTCATCAGTCATGTGGTCCTTGGCCATTCACCACAATTATTTGTGTATAGAAAAAAGGAAGAGAGAAAATAATTAGTATAAATATACCCTCCACATATTACAATATAATAATTACATTACTTCCTAACTCGAAGGTGAAGGGATGAGTGAACCTACAAAGGGACAGGGCAAGCTGTCCTCCAAATACCTATCCCAAATTAAAGTCTGCATTGAGGCCATGTGGTCTCAAAGAGTTGAGGGTGTATATCTAACGTATTTATTTTTTCTTTAGCAATGTAATCCTATTGCCACCCCTCCTGGGCATTGGTACGTGATCTATAATCCAGCATTTGAGTTCTCTTTCCTTATGATTGAGATCCGCAAAATGCTTGGAAACAGGCAAATCCAATCTTTTTTGTCGAATACTTAACCAATGATTATTCATTATGGATTTAAAATCCGTGGAGGTTTCCCCAACATATAAGATATTACACGGATAAGATAATATTTACACTACATGATCTGAAATGCATGTCAAATAGAAACGAATGGGATAATTCACACCTGTGGACGGATGAGTAAATGTGGTAGATTTGCACATATATCCACAATTGACACAACCTAGACAAGGATAACATCCCAATCCAGGCTGTGTCAAAGTAGACTGTCTCAGTACTTTTTTGGTTCCAACATCTGCCCTAACTAGCTGATCCCTCAAACTCATAGATTTCCTGAAGGAAAACAATGGTGGAGTATCAAATTCTGGTACATCTTTAACCACCTCCGGACCGCCTAACGCACGGATGCGTCCGGAAGGTGGTTGATTTACTCCTCCTGGACGCATCCGTGCGTCATCTCGTGAGACGCGAGATTTCGGTCAGAGCCGGCCCGCGCATGCGCATCGCGGGCCGGCAAAAGTTAAAGCAGTATTTCGTCAGCAACCTGCCAGCCAATGATCGCGGCTGGCAGGTTGCTGATTTTTAAAAAATCCAATCAGAAGCCATATAGCAGATCATATTAGTAAATATGATCTGTTATATGGCTGCCCTGCTCCTCTGCTGGTCCTTTTCGTCGGTTGGATCCAGCAGAGGAGCAGGCTTCACAGTGAGTACACCAAACACCACACACTAGCCCCAGATCACCCCCTGCACCCCAATTAACCCTTTGATCACCCCTTTGATCGCCCCTGTCAATCACTAGTGAAAGGAAAAAAGTGATCAGTGTAAACTGTCACTTTTTTTTTCACTGGTATTGACTGTTAGGTTTTAGGATAGTTTAGGCCCCTTGGTTAGGTAGTTTAGGGATCAGTTAGCGCCCAGCCCACCGCACCGCAGTCCCTTATTCGCTGATTAGCTGTATCGCTAATCAGCATTTGTACTTTTATAGTATCTGGAAGTGATCAAAACTGATCACGGTCAGATCTATAATAGTATTAGTGTCACTTTAGTTCGCCCTCCACCCAAAACGCAGTGTTTGCCCGATCAGGCCTGATCGGTCGCCCACACGTGCGTTCACCCACGCCCGCCCCACCGCAGTGACAAAAAATATTTTTTTTGATCACTGCACATTCACTTTACACGCGCTGCGGCGATAAAAAAATCAGTTTTGATATTTTTTATCAACCGCAGCGGCCTCCGGTACTTCGCTAGCCTCCCATTTGTAAGACAGGCTTGCTTTTTTTCTTGGGTAGTCTCAGGGAATACCCCTAAATTTAGTTGCCCAAATGTCAAACAGGGGGTATTCTTCTGAAGAGGCCTACAGGCTTCTGACCCAGTCGGATGAGGAATGGGAACCCTCATCTGATGAATCTAGCGGGTCAGAATACGAACCTGTAGAAAGCAGTGGCTCTCTGACCCAAAGTTCGGACGAGGAGGCTGAGGTCCCTGATAGCACCAGGCGTACCCGGCCCCGTGTCGCTAGACCACAGGTTGCGCAGGATCCGCTTCAAGAGCAGCAGAGTGGGGCTGGTGCTTTAGGATTACGTGGTGAGGCATACACCAGCAGCGCAGCCCTTCCTGGACCTAGTACCAGCACTGCCGTACAACCTGGTGAAGTGGCGAGCACCAGAAGGGCAGTTGAAGCTGGTACGGTGGCACGAGCAGTAGTGACCCCGTCGCAGCCACCGCAAAGACAGGCCCGTAGAGCCCCTAGAATCCCTGAGGTGCTGGCAAACCCTGATTGGCAGCCCCCAACTTCAGCAGCACCTGTAGTTCCCCCTTTCACCGCCCAGTCTGGAGTTCGGGTTAAGACAGCTCAGATCGGTTCGGCCCTGGGATTTTATGAGCTGTTCTTGACTGCGGAGCTCTTGGACTTAGTCGTGGCCGAAACAAATCGGTATGCCACACAATTTATAACCGCCAACCCGGGAAGCTTTTATGCCCAGCCTTTCCGGTGGAAACCAGTCCAAGTTTCTGAAATTAAAACTTTTCTGGGCCTTCTCCTCAACATGGGTCTAACTAAAAAGCATGAATTGCGGTCATATTGGTCCACGAACCCAATTCATCACATGCCCATGTTCTCTGCTGCTATGTCCAGGACACGATTTGAGACCATCCTGCATTTCCTGCACTTTAGCGACAACACCACCTCCCGTTCCAGAGGCCACCCAGCTTTTGACCGGCTCCACAAAATTCGGCCCCCCCTCATAGACCATTTCAACCAGAAATTGCAGATTTGTATACCCCAGAGCAAAACATCTGCATAGACGAGTCCCTAATACATTTTACCGGGCGCCTTGGCTTCAAACAATACATCCCAAGCAAGCGCGCCCGGTATGGGGTCAAATTGTATAAGCTCTGTAAAAGGGCCACAGGCTATACCCACAAATTTCGTGTCTATGAGGGAAAAGATCAGACCCTGGAGCCGGTCGGTTGCCCTGACTACCTGGGGAGCAGTGGGAAGACAGTCTGGGACTTGGTGTCACCCTTATTCGGCAAGGGGTACCATCTTTATGTGGACAATTTCTACACAAGTGTGGCCCTCTTTAGGCATTTGTTTCTAGAACAGATTGGCGGCCTGTGGCACCGCGCAAACTAGTCGCGCGGGCTTCCCCCAACGGCTCGTTACCACCCGTCTTGCAAGGGGGCAGAGGGCTGCATTGTGTAACGAAGAACTGCTCGCGGTGAAATGGAGAGACAAGCGTGACTGTTTACATGCTCTCCTCCATTCACGCAGACACGACAATACAAATTGAGCGAGCAACCCGTGTCATTGAAAAGCCCCTCTCAGTCCACGACTATAACCTTCACATGGGAGGGGTGGACTTCAATGACCAGATGTTGTCTCCGTATTTAGTGTCCCGCAGAACCAGACGCTGGTATAAGAAGAGGTGTCTGTATATTTGATTCAATTGGCTCTGTATAATAGTTTTGTTCTCTACAGTAAGGCTGGGAGAACAGGATCCTTCCTCAAATTTCAGGAAGAGATCATCGAGAACCTCCTGTACCCAGGAGGTTCCGTGGCCCCATCCACCAGTGTAGTTAGCCGTCTACACGAGCGACATTTCCCCAATGTCGTTGCCGGTACCTCAACCCAACCGTCACCCCGAAAAAGATGTTGTGTCTGTAGCAGGAGTGGAATAAGGCGTGACACCCGCTATTTCTGTCCTGACTGTCCTGACCACCCTGTCCTATGCTTAGGGGAGTGTTTCCGGAAGTACCACACACAGGTACACCTAGCATAGGGATCACATCTCACCAGGACAGGCACACAGGGCTATTAGGGCCCATTCACATACAGTAAGCAAAAAGGTTAATGTTTAGTTCAAAAAGGTTAAGTTTATATGTTCTGTTCCAAAGTTAATGAAATTATTGCATTGCGGCCTGGTTTTTTTCTTTTTTTTTTTTTACCTTCCAGGTGGACCAACCGATCGACCAGCTGCAGCACTGATGTGCATTTTGACAGAAGCATTGCGCTGCTGTCAGATTACACGCAAGTCGGTGTATGCGGCGCTGCAAGACAAGATTTCTACTCTGCAGTAAAAGATAAGTTTGCCAAGGCATACGAGCTGAGGAGGAGGCGGCGTTCCTATGCTTTGGCAAACACTTTGTATATAAAAAAAAATAAAAAATCCTGGCAATGATTTATTCATCCACATCGATTGATGTGAATGGAGAAATCTGGTTTGCCAGGGCATACGAGCTAAGTGGGTATGGATGTTGGGCGGAGCTCCTATGTCCTGGCAGACGCCTTTCCCCTCCTTTTTTTTTTTTGGGCAGAGATTTTTTCATCCACATTGATCGATGCGAATGAAGAAATCTGTGCCGTTCATTTTTTTCTTTCAGCCCAGAGGCTGAACGTAAAAAAAAAATCTCATTACCTGTATGCTCAATATAAGGAGAATAGCAGAAACTCCTAATGCTGGCCATACATGTAATGATTGCGGAGACCCTCAAATGCCAGGGCAGTACAAACACCCCACAAATGACCCCATTTTGGAAAGAAGACACCCCAAGGTATTCGCTGAGGGGCATATTGAGTCCATGAAAGATTTAAATTTTTGTCCCAAGTTAGCGGAAAGTGAGACTTTGTGAGAAAAAAATAAATAAAAAACCAATTTCTGCTAACTTATGCAAAAAAAAAAATTCTATGAACTCGCCAGGCCTCTCATTGAATACCTTGGGGTGTCTTCTTTCCAAAGTGGGGTCACATGTGGGGTATTTATACTGCCCTGGCTTTTTAGGGGCCCTAAAGCGTGAGAAGAAGTCTGGGCTCCAAATGTCTAAAAATGCCCTCCTAAAAGGAATTTGGGCACCTTTGCGCATCTAGGCTGCAAAAAAGTGTCACACATGTGGTATGGCCGTACTCAGGAGAAGTTGGGGAATGTGTTTTGGGGTGTCATTTTACATATACCCATGCTGGGTGAGATAAATATCTTGGTCAAATGCCAACTTTGTATAAAAAAATGGGAAAAGTTGTCTTTTGCCAAGATATTTCTCTCACCCAGCATGGTTATATGTAAAATGTCACCCCAAAACACATTCCCCAACTTCTCCTGAGTACGGCGATACCAGATGTGTGACACTTTATTGCAGCCTAGGTGGGCAAAGGGGCACACATTCCAAAGAGCACCTTTCGGATTTCGCAGGCCATCTTTTACACATTTTGATTGCAAAGTACTTCTCACACATCTGGGCCCCTAGAATGCCAGGGCAGTATAACTACGCCACAAGTGACCCCATTTTGGAAAGAAGACACCCCAAGGTATTCCGTGAGGGGCATGGCGAGTTCCTAGAATTTTTTATTTTTTGTCGCAAGTTAGTGGAATATGAGACTTTGTAAGGAAAAAAAAAATAATAAAATCATCATTTTCCGCTAACTTGTGACAAAAAATAAAAAATTCTAGGAACTCGCCATGCCCCTCACGGAATACCTTGGGCTGTCTTCTTTCCAAAATGGGGTCACTTGTGGCGTAGTTATACTGCCCTGGCAATTTAGGGGCCCAAATGTGTGAGAAGTACTTTGCAATCAAAATGTGTAAAAAATGGCCTGCGAAATCCGAAAGGTGCACTTTGGAATATGTGCCCCTTTGCCCACCTTGGCTGCAAAAAAGTGTCACACATGTGGTATCGCCGTACTCAGGAGAAGTTGGGGAATGTGTTTTGGGGTGTCATTTTACATATACCCATGCTGGGTGAGATAAATATCTTGGTCAAATGCCAACTTTGTATAAAAAAATGGGAAAAGTTGTCTTTTGCCAAGATATTTCTCTCACCCAGCATGGTTATATGTAAAATGTCACCCCAAAACACATTCCCCAACTTCTCCTGAGTACGGCGATACCAGATGTGTGACATTTTTTTGCAGCCTAGGTGGGCAAAGGGACCCACATTCCAAAGAGCACCTTTCGGCAAACTTCTTCTCACACATCTGGGCCCCTAGAATGCCAGGGCAGTATAACTACGCCACAAGTGACCCCATTTTGGAAAGAAGACACCCCAAGGTATTTTGTGATGGGCATAGTCAGTTCATGGAAGTTTTTATTTTTTGTCACAAGTTAGTGGAATATGAGACTTTGTAAGAAAAAAAAAAATCATCATTTTCCGCTAACTTGTGACAAAAAATAAAAAGTTCTCACTATGCCCATCAGCGAATACCTTAGGGTGTCTACTTTCCGAAATGGGGTCATTTGTGGGGGTTTTCTACTGTCTGGGCATTGTAGAACCTCAGGAAACATGACAGGTGCTCAGAAAGTCAGATCTGCTTCAAAAAGCGGAAATTCACATTTTTGTACCATAGTTTGTAAACGCTATAACTTTTACCCAAACCATTTTTTTTTACCCAAACATTTTTTTTTTTATCAAAGACATGTAGAACAATAAATTTAGCGAAAAATTTATATATGGATGTCATTTTTTTTATCAAAATTTTACAGCTGAAAGTGAAAAATGTCATTTTTTTTGCAAAAAAATCATTACATTTTGATTAATAACAAAAAAAGTAAAAATGTCAGCAGCAATGAAATACCACCAAATGAAAGCTCTATTAGTGAGAAGAAAAGGAGGTAAAATTCATTTGGGTGGTAAGTTGCATGACCGAGCAATAAACGGTGAAAGTAGTGTAGTGCAGAAGTGTAAAAAGTGGCCTGGTCATTAAGAGGGTTTCAGCTAGCGGGGTTGAAGTGGTTAATGGACCCAGCCAAAATGGGCCAATGTCGTCTGATGATGCGGCTGATGTCATTACTCGCCTCAGTATAAGTGGATACAAATGGGATCCTAGATATTGTACATTTCACTGTTGGATTGGATAGGATTTTCTTCCTATCCAATTCCATCACCGTATTATGATATTCGTTCAATAGTTTATATGGATAACCACGTTTTCGGAATTTCTATATCATGTTATCCATGGTTTGCCTGGATTCCAACTCATCAGAGACCATTCTCTTGGTACGAAGCATCTGTGAGTATGGAAGAGAGCGTATCATTTTCCTAGGATGGCAACTACTATACAAAAGTGTGGTATTTTTATCAGTTGGTTTGGTATACAATTGTGTATGGAAAATTCCATCTACAATTAACACCTTCGTATCCAAAAATTTCATTTCAACGGTGGAATGTACTAATGTAAATTGCAACGATGTATGAACACTGTTGAGAAACTTATGAAAATCCATCAGCTGATCATGGCTACCTGTCCAAATGAGGAAGACGTCATCTATGTATCTCCACCACCTCAGTATATGGCCGAATGCACACGGACGTTTTTCACGGCCGTGAGCGGTCCGTGGAACCGTGGCCTGGATTCCTGCTGAGAGCAGGAGCGCACGGCGTCATTGGTTGCTATGACGCCGTGCGCTCCCTGCTACCGCCACAGTACAGTAATACACTGGTATAGATCATACCAGTGTATTACTGTATTGCGGCGGCAGCAGGGAGCGCACGGCGTCATAGCAACCAATGACGCCGTGCGCTCCTGCACTCAGCAGGATTCCAGGCCGCGGTTCCACGGACCGCTCACGGCCGTGTGCATTCGGCCTATACCTGAAGTGGCTGGATAGATAGATGACGTCCTCCTCAAACACACACATGTAGATATTAGCATAGGTGGGGGCCATATTAGACCCCATGGCCACACCCCGCTTTTGGATATAAAAAGTATCCTGAAACAAGAAATTATTATGTTCTAATAAAATAGTAAGTAGACTCGGAATGAAGTCCACAGCCACATCAGACAGTGTGGAAGTGGACAACATCCTTCTTACCGCATCAATCCCCTTATGGTGTTCGATTGAGGTGTATAAAGAAACCACATCAAATGATGCTAGAATCGCATTCTGAAAATCAGAGATATCCACTTGATTTAATCTGATGAGAAAATCGTTAGTGTCACGAATATAAGAGGTACCACCAATAGCAAAACCCCGTAATATAAATACAAAGAATGGGCGAGCACTCATACACTTGGTTACCAGATTGAAATATGCAGAAAATGTATTGATTTCTAAATATATATCCCCATAAAATCTCTACAATAATAACAATAATACAATAAAACAACACTCGAGGTCTATAATGGCATATAATAAAACAATCAGGGTGTTCTGTGGCTTATAATACACCAAAGTTCTTCTGTTTGTACACCCGGACTTTGTATATCACTGAAACTATATACTACTGTTTCAAAGAGAGAAAAGATAATGGTTTCCTTTATATCTCTGTCCCAGGTTGGAAAAGTGAATGTCACTTCAGGTGCTGGTAATATACTAATCACGAGAGCACAATGTGTTCATATATCGTCCAAAAGATTCAGATGGTGCTGAGCTTAGAGTCTCTCTTTAGATTTCCCTTAGAAAGTAAACTCTTTATCAATATTCGGCTTACTGTATGGTGCCTGTTGTCTCCCGATCGCTTGGTACGGAGCTTTGGATGTTTGTCGGCATGCTTGTCGTCTCCTTGAGCCAAGCTAATTCAAATCTCGCGGGAGTTCCAAAGATCGCGGGAGTTCACACTCTGTACCACGACTTCCTTCGGTACAACGTTCGAAGACAAGAGTATTAATTCCTTTTCTTTGAAAGTTTTTCTGTATGGCCATACAGAAAAATGGTACGGAGCTTTAGATATTTCCACTGTTGTATAGAGGGTTGGGTGATCTCCTCTACTTGAGCTTGTAGCACCATACCATAACTAATAAACGAGTGAGCCACCACAACCTATTATAATCACAAAACCCCGTAATAGTTTATCAAGAAAGATAGCCGGATGACTGAAGATGGAATCAGAACCAGATACTATTGGTCGCCCAATGTCTTGTGGATCTTGGGTAATACGTACAATACAGGGGTTACAGGATGAGCCACAATGAGATAGTTGATGAGCTCAACATCTATAACCCCTGACGCACAAGCATCAACAAGGCACCGTCGGATGGCAGTGCCTATACGGAATTTCGGATCACCATCCAATATTCCATAAACTTCAGTATCCCCCAATTGTCATAATACCTCAGCTACATACTTTTAAGAATGTATAAAGACAGCACCATCCTTGTCGGCAGACTTGAAGGTGTGTTGTCGTTCCTGAGTTATTTCAAAGCCTGTGCTTTATCACTAGTAAGATTGGGGTGCTTAAAGGTGGGATCATCATAATTGTTTTTCAACCTCTCAATATCCAACCGTACGCCTTTAATAAGCGCATCAATAGCAGGTTCACTTGTGTCAGGAGTGAAATTACTTTTAGTGTACAAGTCAAAGTCGCGTAAAGATAATTCACTAGTTTTACTAGTAGCCTTACGTGTTTTACCCCTGAACCAGGTTTTTTATTTTAATTGAGGGAAAATATGAAAACAAATCATATTCAAGTTTCAACCAATCGACATGCATAGTGGACAAAAAGAAAAACCTTTGTTTAAGACACTCACTTGTGTTGCGGTGAGTTTTCTGGAAGAGAGATTAACGACAATCATTTCTTCTTGTTCATGGCCTTGTTGGACATGCGCCGGGTCTTGAAAATGCGTGGTTTGTCGGTAGCGTCGACCGCCACGCCTGGTTCTATGTTTCCTTTGGGTTGTTTCTGTATCCTGTCTCCTAAAAAATCACCCTCTGTTGGAATCCGTCTCTTTTTATTATCCCTGGAATACAGTGTTGTTGAATCAGTGTGCCATGTATATACTGAACCCCTCTTGTAGTAATCCGAATCCCTATTCCATTTAATGCATTTCCCTTCCTCTGATTGGATTTGAAACTTTAACAAATGCTCATTTAAAGTATTGGTGTAGGTATTGAACTCATCGCTCAACATCTCTACCTTTAATTTGTGTAAAATGTCCATGATATCACACGATAGGGTACATAATTCACACTGGAGGTATTCGATATTCATCAAAATAAAATCAAACGCATATTGGTTGGAAAGGATTTCAAAAAGGAGTTCATCACCAGAAAAAAAGTTGGGGCGTAAATTTGACCGCATACCTCTGGGTATCCTACGTTCCTTGAAATATTCCCCCAGAGTGATCATATACAGACGTAATGAGATGGATCTCCTGGATAGAGATTCATGTTTCCTCTTTAGTTCTTTAAGTGATGGGGAGCATCTCCCTGTATGCCACATCAAATATGCTCGGTCTCCTCCTGCGAGTAGGTGACACCGCTGAATGAATTCGTGTCGGTACTCGACATGATACAAAATAATGTTATTGAAAAAATAAATTAAATGAACAAAAAACACAATGGTTGTGCTCAGCCAAATATACAAAAAGTGAAGATATGGCAGCACCAACCAATATTGAAAATGGGCGCCAGCTCCAGATGGGAGGTTTACCCAAAATATATAACTGGAAAGTAGAGCAGCACTCCAGGATTGCGTGTTTATTCACCCATTGATCACGCGACGTTTCGGCTCCAACATGAAGCCTTTCTCAAGCAATGTGAACAATACAATATGAACACATATAGTGGAAGGAAGTGACATCATCAAATCGAAGTGCTTACAAAAAAAGCCGGCATTAACCCATGTCATATATTTTGTGTAAACCTCTCATCTGGAGCTAGAACCCATATACACACACTGAACAAAAATATAAACGTAACACTTTCGGTTTTGCTCCCATTTCGCATGAGCTGAACTCAAAGATCTGAAACATTTTCTACATACATAAAAGAGCTCAAATGGACTTCCGGTTCCGGCGCTGGGATGCAGGACGCAGAGTGAACTAGCTCCGGGCTCCCCTCCTCCTAATATCAACTGCGCTCTGATATTAGCGACAATAAAGGGCTCCAGAGGGTACCCAGGAGACCCCCTACGGACCGGCAGACAGAAAGTTAAGAGTGGTGCAGCGCAGACCGCAAGCGCCATGTTGAGCAAAATGGCGGATTCCTGCCCTAGGTCACCGGTCAGCATCAAAGAGGCTGAAGCCACGGAGGGTGAAAGCCGCACTACAAATAACGAGTTAGCCAAAATCGACTACAGGATCCTGGCCATAGAAGTGGCCAAGTATCTGGCTCCAGACATTAAGGAGATGCTCTCCAAGACTCTCACACAGTCTCTCCATGAATTGCATGACACCGTAGCGAGACACGCTGCGACCATTGAGGAACTGGAGCAAAGAGTCGCAGCAATGGAGGAAGATTTATCCAGGTCCAACCGAGATGTTCAAGACTTATATAAACAAAATATAATCTTGAAAGACTGTTTGGAGGACCTGGAAAACAGGTCCAGGCGGAATAATCTGAGGATTGTGGGTCTACCAGAAAGCATCAAACCGCCGTCCCTCAAAGAAACATGCGAGATCGAGTTGCCTCAAGCCTTAAATCTGGATGGGAGGCACAAGGTGGAGAGCCGCGGCTGAGACCTGATATGGGACTTATGCATTTCCTTTGATGCCAGTTGAGTAAGTTATTAGTGGTAGCTCATGACTGGCTAAATACGAGATATACGAGTAACTGAACTATGCATCACTTTACATGTTTCTATACCTGGTTCTATATGTTTGCGGTTTGCATTTTTGATGTTATGGGGAAGGGTTGCTAGGTTTTGTAGCCTAGAAAAAAGGGAGGGCTATATGTTTGTTGCTATGTTATGACAGGGGCGAGAAAGTAGGTGGTCAACCTAACATTGGGGTGGGGGGGAGCGAGGTAGTTCGTTATGTTTCTGGCAGTGTTATTCTTATCCATGCATCAGCCGACGCTCACTTTACGACTTATCAAGTAACGTGTTTTATTCTTTTAGATATGGATCCTGTCATTAGAATGTCTTATAACCGATTTAGGGGTATACAAACCGGATTCCAAAAAAGTTGGGACACTAAACAAATTGTGAATAAAAACTGAATGCAATGATGTGGAGATGGCAAATGTCAATATTTTATTTGTAATAGAACGTAGATGACAGATCAAACGTTTATTCCGAGTAAATGTATCATTTTAAAGGAAAAATACGTTGATTCAAATTTTCACGTTGTCAACAAATCCCCAAAAAGTTGGGACAAGTAGCAATAAGAGGCTGGAAAAAGTAAATTTGAGCATAACGAAGAGCCGGTAGACCAATTAACACTAATTAGGTCAATTGGCAACATGATTGGGCATAAAAAGAGCTTCTCAGAGTGGCAGTGTCTCTCAGAAGCCAAGATGGGTAGAGGATCACCAATTCCCACAATGTTGCGGAGAAAGATAATGGAGCAATATCAGAAAGGTGTTACCCAGCGAAAAATTGCAAAGACTTTGCATCTATCATCATCAACTGTGCATAACATCATCCGAAGATTCAGAGAATCTGGAACAATCTCTGTGCGTAAGGGTCAAGGCCGTAAAACCATACTGGATGCCCGTGATCTCCGGGCCCTTAAACGACACTGCACCACAAACAGGAATGCTACTGTAAAGGAAATCACAGAATGGGCTCAGGAATACTTCCAGAAACCATTGTCAGTGAACACAATCCACCGTGCCATCCGCCGTTGCCAGCTGAAACTCTACAGTGCAAAGAAGAAGCCATTTCTAAGCAAGATCCACAAGCTCAGGCGTTTTCACTGGGCCAGGGATCATTTAAAATGGAGTGTGGCAACTTGGAAGACTGTTCTGTGGTCAGACGAATCACGATTCAAAGTTCTTTTTGGAAATCTGGGACGCCATGTCATCCGGACCAAAGAGGACAAGGACAACCCAAGTTGTTATCAATGCTCAGTTCAGAAGCCTGCATCTCTGATGGTATGGGGTTGCATGAGTGCGTGTGGCATGGGCAGCTTGCATGTCTGGAAAGGCACCATCAATGCAGAAAAATATATTCAGGTTCTAGAACAACATCTGCTCCCATCCAGACGTCATCTCTTTCAGGGAAGACCCTGCATTTTTCAACAAGATAATGCCAGACCACATTCTGCATCAATCACAACATCATGGCTGCGTAGGAGAAGGATCCGGGTACTGAAATGGCCAGTCTGCAGTCCAGATCTTTCACCTATAGAGAACATTTGGCGCATCATAAAGAGGAAGGTGCAACAAAGAAGGCCCAAGACGATTGAACAGTTAGAGGCCTGTATTAGACAAGAATGGGAGAGCATTCCTATTTCTAAACTTGAGAAACTGGTCTCCTCGGTCCCCAGACGTCTGTTGAGTGTTGTAAGAAGAAGGGGAGATGCCACACAGTGGTGAAAATGGCCTTGTCCCAACTTTTTTCGGATTTGTTGACACCATGAAATTCTGATTCAACATATTTTTCCCTTAAAATGGTACATTTTCTCAGTTTAAACTTTTGTTCCGTGATTTATGTTCTATTCTGAATAAAATATTAGAAGTTGGCACCTCCACATCATTGCATTCAGTTTTTATTCACGATTTGTATAGTGTCCCAATCCGGTTTGTATATGAAGATAGTTAGTTGGAATGTAAAGGGCTTGCGCTCGCCGCAGAAGAGGTGATTGATCCTCCGTCACCTTAAAAAAATGAAACCGGACATAACCCTGCTCCAGGAAACTCACCTGGAAGCAGGAGACTTTGTTAGGATGAACAAATTGTGGGTAGGGCAGGTGATCGGATCAGCCTCCTCTGTGCGGCAGGCGGGAGTCATGATTCTGTTTAACAGAGCGTTTAATTACCAGTTGTTGGGCTCTGCTTCGGATGACCAAGGTAGATGGGTCAAGGTTTCATTACGAGTTCAAAACTCAGAGTACACTATTTATAATGTATATGGTCCGAAATCCAATAATTCGCATTTCTTCAGACTACTGGAAAGCAACTTGCTTACTGACAAGAGCTCAAATTTGGTTGTAGGGGGCGACTTTAATTCCGTAATTGTGGGGCAGGAGGATAGGAAATCTAACTCAGACGAGCATAAGAGAAACAGTGCTCAGGGTGCAGTTTTAGGGCCATTAATGGAATCGGTGGGACTGGTAGATCCCTGGCGGCAATTTCATCCAGATGAGAGGGCCTTTTATTTTTTATTCTCACGCCAGGGATTCATGGTCGCGCATAGACTATATCTTGACCCAGGGCTCTCTGTCGGGCTTGGTGGAGCATGCTGATATTGGCGACATTGTCATTTCGGATCATGCTCCGGTGACTCTGACTTTGAGAGACACATTTCCTAAAGGCACAGATTATCTGTGGAGATTCCCCTCGAATTTTATAAACAATGAGGATTTTACCAATAAATTAGTGGGATGGTGGGAAGAATATAAGGAGGATACCTCAGACCCACCTAGATGCCCCAGAACTCTTTTGGCATGCCTCCAAGGCGGTCATGAGGGGGCGCATCTTGGGTTATGTAATCAGCAAAAAGAAAGCCTGTCAGCAGCTACTGGAGCAAGCGAGTCAGACAAACATATAGGAAATTCATTGCCCTACCCTCTGCAGAAAACAAGGCAAAATGGGTGGACGCCCGCCAGGCCTTTGATAAGTGTGAAAGGGACAGAGCCCCTAAAACAAACGCATTTTGAGGCTAAGATGTACAAATATGCAGACAAGGCCGGGCGTTTGCTGGCCAATCTAGCCAAGGGTCAGAGAAAACCTCAATTTATATCTAGCCTCAGAGATGATAATGGTAGGGTAGTAACGGATCCTGCTGTTATAAATGAAATTGTGAGACACTTTTATGCGGCCTTATATGACGATGCTTACCCATCTCCTCTAATTGATACTTTATTAGATCGTGTAAAACTACCTGCGGTAACTACCGAACAGCTCCAAAAATTAAATGCTGACTATTCCCTAGAGGAACTTCAGTCTGTTATCAAGGGTCTAAGAACTGCTAAAGCCCCGGGACCTGACGGGTTTACAGGGGAATATTATAAGGCGTTGCTGTCCCAGATCTCCCCTATATTATTGCAACTCTACAATGAAGTACTTAAGGGTAAGGCCCACCCAGATAAGGAGAATGTATCTTACATTAAACTTTTACCCAAACCAGGGAAGGACCCCCTATTACCCAGCTCGTATAGGCCTATTTCCCTTATAAACGTGGACACGAAAATACTGTCTAAAATCATTGCGGATCGGTTGGCAGATCTCTGATAGTGGCCGAACAGGTAGGGTTTGTCCAGGGCCGCTCAGCTGTTATGAACATCAGAACGGTTCTCACGGTTCTGGATACGGTCCGTCACAGGCCTCAACCTGGGGAAGCTCCAGCCATGCTCACCTTGGATGCTGAAAAAGCCTTTGATAATGTCAGGTGGGCATGGCTGGAGGCGGTACTGGACAAACTAGGCTTCAGGGGAGCTTTTAGAACATTTATTTCCAACTTATATGAGAATTCGAAAGCTCGGGTATACAGGTCCTTCTCAAAAAATTAGCATATTGTGATAAAGTTCATTATTTTCTGTAATGTACTGATAAACATTAGACTTTCATATATTTTAGATTCATTACACACCAACGGAAGTAGTTCAAGCCTTTTATTGTTTTAATATTGATGATTTTGGCATACAGCTCATGAAAACCCAAATTTCCTATCTAAAAAAATTAGCATATTTCATCCGACCAATAAAAGAAAAGTGTTTTTAATACAAAAAAAGTCAACCTTCAAATAATTATGTTCAGTTCTGCACTCAATACTTGGTCGGGAATCCTTTTGCAGAAATGACTGCTTCAATGCGGCGTGGCATGGAGACAATCAGCCTGTGGCACTGCTGAGGTGTTATGGAGGCCCAGAATGCTTCGATAGCGGCATAAAGCTCATCCAGAGTGTTGGGTCTTGCGTCTCTCAACTTTCTCTTCCTAATATCCCACAGATTCTCTATGGGGTTCAGGTCAGGAGAGTTGGCAGGCCAATTGAGCACAGTAATACCATGGTCAGTAAACCATTTACCAGTGGTTTTGGCACTGTGAGCAGGTGCCAGGTCGTGCTGAAAAATGAAATCTTCATCTCCATAAAGCTTTTCAGCAGATGGAAGCATGAAGTGCTCCAAAATCTCCTGATAGCTAGCTGCATTGACCCTGCCCTTGATAAAACACAGTGGACCAACACCAGCAGCTGACATGGCACCCCAGACCATCACTGACTGTGGGTGCTTGACACTGGACTTCAGGCATTTTGGCATTTCCCTCTCCCCAGTCTTCCTCCAGACTCTGACATCTTGATTTCCGAATGACATGCAAAATTTGCTTTCATCCGAAAAAAGTACTTTGGACCACTGAGCAACAGTCCAGTGCTGCTTCTCTGTAGCCCAGGTCAGGCGCTTCTGCCGCTGTTTCTGGTTCAAAAGTGGCTTGACCTGGGGAATGCGGCACCTGTAGCCCATTTCCTGCACACGCCTGTACACGGTGGCTCAGTCCACTGCTTCCGCAGGTCCCCCAAGGTCTGGAATCGGTCCTTCTTCACAATCTTCCTCAGGGTCCGGTCACCTCTTCTCGTTGTGCAGCGTTTTCTGCCACACTTTTTCCTTCCCACAGACTTCCCACTGAGGTGCCTTGATACAGCACTCTGGGAACAGCCTATTCGTTCAGAAATTTCTTTCTGTGTCTTACCCTCTTGCTTGAGGGTGTCAATGATAGCCTTCTGGACAGCAGTCAGGTCGGCAGTCTTACCCATGATTGCGGTTTTGAGTAATGAACCAGGCTGGGAGTTTTTAAAAGCCTCAGGAATCTTTTGCAGGTGTTTAGAGTTAATTAGTTGATTCAGATGATTAGGTTAATAGCTCGTTTAGAGAACCTTTTCATGATATGCTAATTTTTTGAGATAGGAATTTGGGGTTTTCATGAGCTGTATGCCAAAATCATCAATATTAAAACAATAAAAGGCTTGAACTACTTCAGTTGGTGTGTAATGAATCTAAAATATCTGAAAGTCTAATGTTTATCAGTACATTACAGAAAATAATGAACTTTATCACAATATGCTAATTTTTTGAGAAGGACCTGTATACTCGGGGATATCTTTCAAAGCCCTTTAAATTGAAGAAAGGCACGCGACAGGGGTGCCCCTTTTGCCTCTGTTGTTCAACTTGGCCTTGGAACCTTTGGCTCGGCTCCTGTGCTCCTCAGACCTGGTTGAGGGAATAGCGGTGGGTTCCACACAAGTGAAAGCAGCACTCTTTGCTGATGATGTGGTTTTATTCCTGGCAAAGCTGGAGAAACACCTACTATATATATATATATATATAAAGCCTTGGAGGCTTTCGGAGCATACTCTGAACATATCCAAGTGTGAGATCCTACCTTTATTACCCTTGGGACGAGCCCTAAAGCAGTTGACCATGAAATTGGGGATTACAGTGGTTAAATCACACATTACATATCTGGGAGTGAAAGTAGGGAGAGATCCACACTCCTTGTACCAACTAAATTTTCCTCCTATGATATCCCAGATTATAAATGACCTAGGCAGATGGCAGGGCTTACCCCTTTCTTTAGATGGGCGTTGCCACCTAGTGAAGATGATGGGGGTCGCTAAACTTTTGTACCCCCTGCAGACGATTCCACTCTTATTGCGACATGAGGATGTGAAACTTTTAGAGAGCAAGTTTATACATTTAAGGGTACTTTCACACTAGCGTTTTTCTTTTCCGGCGCTGAGTTCCGTCCTAGGGGCTCAAATCCGGAAAAGAACTGATCAGTTTTATCCTAATGCATTCTGAATGGAGAGTCAGTCCTTCAGGATGCATCAGGATGTCTTCTGTTCAGTCTTTTTGACTGATCAGGCTTTTCAGAAAAACGTAGCATGCAGTATTTTTACCTCCGGCCAAAAAGCCTGAACACTTTGACTGAACGCCTGATCAGGCTTTTTTCCCATTGACTTGCATTAACGCCGGATCCGGCCCTGTGTGTTCAGTCAAAACGGATCCGGCTTTTGCATGTTAAACCCGAAAAATGTGAAAAAAAAGTTAAAGTCCATAAATGGCGGATCCGTTTTTTCCAATGAATTTTTCCATTGTGATCGAAAGCCTGATCAGGATTCAAATGTAATCCGTTTTCACACGTTTTTCCGGATCCGGCGGGCAGTTCCAGTGTCGGAATTGAACGCCGGATTAAAACAACGCTAGTGTGAAAGTAGCCTTATATGGCAGGGCAAAAAGCCGAGGATTTCGTTAGATAAATTGAAATTAAGGAAAGACCAGGGTGGTCTCAACTTTCCAGACATTAGAGGCTATAATATAGCTTGCAATAGTAGATATATTTTAGATTGGGCCAACCGGAGATCTTTCTACTAAAATTTTAAACTGGAAAAACAACTTGCAGGCCCTTGGAACCTAGTGGCACTATTACATACTAGTGTCCCTAGACTCCCGCTGTTAATCAAAAAGTCCCTGGTCATGAGAGATATAGTTATGATATGGAAAATGTATGGATTGCCTTATCAAATATCCAAGCATCTCCCTATAACCGCCAACCCAAATTTCGAACCGGGAAGGCACAGTGCATTAGTACGGGAATGGGCGCGAAAAGGGATTAGGAAAATGGGACGGAGGCTAGATGGATGACAGACAGAATTGGTGGAGAAGTGGAATCTGCCGGGGTCAATCTTTCTCCCGTATCTCCAGCTTGTGACATACGGTAGGAGCTTGGTCAAGGATCTGTCCAAAGAATGGGGGTCAAACGATTTTGACTCGCTTCTGAAAGCTAAAACTAGATCATCGAGCTCACTTCTTTACCAATCTCTCAGGGAAAGGTGGGAGAGGATAGATCCTAGGACGATGTTTCGAAGGTGGGAGGCAGTCTTAGGGATCAAAGGAATACATAAACCTATATCCGCAGGGATAGAGGCTTTACATAAATCCATGCCGAACGAATACTGGAGGGAAACCCATTTAAAGATCTTGCACCATGCTATTTACGGGTTTGATATCCCTAGATCCTGCTCAAATCTGGTTAGGTTGACGGCATGCCCAAAATGTAACTTACTGAAGTTGGACTTGTTCTATGGACTTTGGAGTTGCCCGAAGATGGGGGATTATTAAAGTGACCTCAGTACCCTTATGAAAAAATGCGGTGGAAAGGAGGCAGACATTACCTCTGCAATGGTAATATTGCATGTCCATATTATAAGAAATGATCAGTCAAATGATTATTTAACAGCATCTATATTTCCATTGGGACATAAAATTCTATTAGTGGCCAAAAAGTGTTTACTGAAGTTATAGCTACAGCCACAGGTCCCTTCTGTCTCTATGGTTGTTGCACAGCTGAAGCATATATTCCACCTAGAATGGATCGAGGCATTGCAAAAAAAGGAAGTACTAGGGGAAAAAACGATATCTGACCTGGCGCAAGTTTATATTGAGCTATATAGAGTGTCAGGAATACTCAAGAGTTATGTCTCCTCTTAAGTTGGCGTCATGGTATCTACTTGAAGATCTAAAGGATAGCCTGGGGGCTCTGAAAGTGACTTAACCTTATAGATATATTTGCGAACTAAGAGACCAGTATTGGAGGCTAGGCTGATGCAGGGGAAAAGAGGGGGGGGGGGGGTATTTTCTCTATTGTCTCTTGGAGGCTAGGATACTGTTTGTAATGATGCATTGCACACATGATGCTTTTCATTTATATTCTGGACCATTAATGATATGCTATTATTATATTTTTTTTTAAAAAAAAAGAGCTCAAATATTGTTCGCAAAACTGTCTAAATCTGTGTTAGTGAGCACTTCTCCTTTGCCAAGATAATCCATCCCACCTCACAGGTGTGGCATATCAAGGTGCTGATTGGACAGCATGAATATTGCACAGGTGTGCCTTAGACTGCCCACAATAAAAGGTCACTCTGAAATTTGCACAGTTTTGCCTTACTGGGGAGGGGGTCAGAAAACCAGTCAGTATCTGGTGTGGCCGCAGTGCAACACATCTCCGTGGCATAGAGTTGATCAGGTTGTTGATTGTGGCCTGTGGAATGTTGGTCTACACCTCTTCAATAGCTGTGCGAAGTTGCAGAATATTGTCAGGAACTGGAACACTCTGTCGTATACGCCAATCCAGAGCATCCCAAACATGCTCAATGTCCGGTGAGTGTGCTGGCCATGCAAGAACTGGGATGTTTTCAGCTTCAAGGAATTGTGTACAGATCCTTGCAATATGGGGCCGTGCATTATCATGCTGCAACATGAGGTGATGGTCGTGGATGAATGGCACAACAATGGGCCTCAGGATTTCGTCACAGTATCTCTGTGCATTCAAAATGCCACCAATGAAATGGACCTGTGTTCGTTGTCCATAACATATGCCTGCCCATATTATAACCCCACCGCCACCATGGGCCACTCGATCCACAACATTGACGTCAGCAAACCGCTCACCTACACACGCTGTCTGCCATCTGACCTGAACAGTGAAAACCAGGACTCATTAGTGAACAGAACGCCTCTCCAACATGCCAGATGCTATAGAATGTGAGCATTTGCCCACTCAAGTAGGTAACAACGACAAACTGCAATCAGGTCCAGACCCCGATGAGGACGACGAGCATGCAGATGAGCTTCCCTGAGACGGTTTCTGACAGTTTGTGCAGAAATTCTTTGGTTATGCAAACCGATTGTTGCTGCAGCTGTCCGGGTGGCTGGTCTCAGCCGATCATGGAGGTGAACATGCTGTATGTGGAGGTCCTGGGCTGGTGTGGTTACACGTGGTTGGATGTACTGCCAAATTCTCTGAAACGCCTTTGGAGACAGCTTATGGTAGAGAAAATTAACATTCATTGCATGGGCAACAGCTCTGGTAGACATTCCTGCAGTCAGCATGCCAATTGCACGCTCCCTTAAATGTTGCGACATCTGTGGCATTGTGCTGTGTGATCAAAATGCACATTTCAGAGTGGATTTTTTTATTGTGGACAGTCTAAGGCACACCTGTGTAATATTTATGCTGTCTAATCAGTACCTTGATATGCCACACCTGTGAGGTGGGATGGATTATCTTGGCAAAGGAGAAGTGCTCAATAACACAGATTTAGACAGATTTGCGAACAATATTTGAGAGTAATAATAATAATTTTTTTTATATTTTATTTTTATTTTTTGGGGGGATGGGAATTAACCGGGTGCTGTCATAGGCTCAAAGAAAAACGATAACCGGTAAGTATAATCCAATAGTTCTCTTTCGCCTATGACAGCACCACTGGAGAATGGGCAAAAATACTATCTAGGGCGGGACCACAGCCTATAGTGCCTAAAAAAAAGTATGAGGAGAACTCCAGGTAGCTGTCCTACAAATCTATTCTATAGAAGCTGAAGCTCTCTCTGCCCATGATGTGGAGACTGATCTTGTAGAATGAGCCCCAAACCCCGAGGGCGGAACTACTCCTTTACAAGAGTAAGCTAAGGAAATGGCCTGCCTGATCCACCTAGCGATAGTCTGTGAAGAGGCAGCAGAACCCTTCCTAGCTCCCTGAAATAAAAGCGGCAGAGGAGAAGAGGCCCTCCAAGGCTGAGTAACCTTCAGATATTGTAAAATACACCCCCTAACGTCTAGGCAATGGAACTCTGATTTTACTTCAAGACAGGAGACTTCCATTATGCTTTAAATCTTTCTTTTTTACTCCCAGCAGCAAAATAGTTAACATCAACAGAGAAAATTGTTTTTGTAGGATATGTAAATCAGCCTTTAGAAGCTAATGGACAGTCAGCGTAGGTTATATAAGGTTTGACCCCACATAGTAACGTCCTTCTTTCTTGCTGCTGACTCCCAGAAAGATAAGTATTAAAAATTTGATAATCATTAATTTTAATATATATATCTTATATATTCCTTACATTATATTGTTTATTTAGGTTGTTGCCCGCTTCATAAACTGAAGAAGCGCTTGTTGGATTGGTATTTATTCCCCTTGTATTCTTCCCTATTAGATAGGCTCTGTCCCTCATTCGTTTGCCCCTATTGCTGGCCTAATTAGTTAACATTTTCACCACATTATATAATTTACCTTGTCCATTTTAACATTGTTTCTGTGCACTTTCGGTTTACCTCAGAGCTCATGCCAAACTGCGCACGCGTGGCTGGTCCTCAGCCTGCGCGCCTTTTTCCCCTCAGTGAAGAGTTTTCTGAAAACCCTGTTCGCTTCTGTCAACTTCAAGGCTGCCAGCTGATTTCAACTCAGCTCTTTCCTTAGACTTGACTGCCACCTAGTGGTATTTCTACATAATATCCTTACATGTATTTCTAGTATTGTGGAAAATTCATTACCTCTTTATATTATTTTATGTAACTATTTATTCATTATTTTCCTTAGGTCTGCATATATACATACGGTATACATATATTTTCATCAGCCATGTCCACTGAAAACCCCAATAAAATACCTGAAACTCCAGGTTCAGTTATTGTGGAAGAAGACCTCTTCCAGTCTATTGTTAATGAGACAGTTGCAAAATCCGTACAATGTGCGGTCGATACCGCAATGTCATCATTACAAAATAACATTGCACAATCTGTGGCTATGGCTATTACCAATACGCAATCCGTGCAAAAGCCCAAAGACCCTGCTACTCCCTCCGACCAATTTTGGTTCAAGGAGGAATCTACTTCCCGGTTTGCAGAAGGTCTTAATAGGGGAAAAACGGCCTTAACCACCTCAGGACCGCCGAACGCAGGATTGCGTCCTGGCGGCGGCGGTGTTATTCCTCCTGGACGCGCCGATGCGTCCTCTCGCAAGAGGCTAAACGAGGGTGTCTTCTTTCCAAAATGGGGTCACATGTGGGGTATTTATACTGCCCTGGCATTTTAGAGGCCCTAAAGCATGAGAAGAAGTCTGGAATCCAAATGCCTAAAAATGCCCTCCTAAAAGGAATTTGGGCCCCTTTGCGCACCTAGGCTGCAAAAAAGTGTCAACATGTGGTATCGCCGTACTCAGGAGAAGTACAGCAATGTGTTTTGGGGTGTCTTTTTACATATACCCATGCTGGGTGAGAGAAATATCTCTGTCAAATGACAACTTTGTTTAAAAAAATGGGAAAAGTTGTCTTTTACAGAGATATTTCTCTCACCCAGCATGGGTATATGTTAAAATACACCCCAAAACACATTGCCCTACTTCTCCTGAGTACGGTGATACCACATGTGTGAGACTTTTTTGCAGCCTAGGTGCGCAAAGGGGCCCAAATTCCAATGAGCATCTTTACGATTTCACAGGGCATTTTTTTACGCATTTGGATTCCAAACTACTTCTCACGCTTTAGGTCCCCTAAAATGCCAGGGCATTTATAAATACCCCACAAGTGACCCCATTTTGGAAAGAAGACACCCCAAGGTATTCCGTGAGGGGTATGGTGAGTTCATGTAAAATTTTATTTTTTGTCACAAGTTAGTGGAATATGAGACTTTGTAAGAAAAATAAATAAAAAATAAATCATTTTCCGCTAACTTGTGACAAAAAATAAAAACTTCAATGAACTCACTATGCCCATCAGCGAATACCTTTGGGTGTCTACTTTCCGAAAATGGGGTCATTTGTGGGGTGTTTCTACTGTCTGGGCATTGTAGAACCTCAGGAAACATGACAGATGCTCAGAAAGTCAGAGCTGCTTCAAAATGCGGAAATTCACATTTTTGTACCATAGTTTGTAAACGCTATAACTTTTACCCAAACCAATAAATATACACTTATTGCATTTTTTTTTAATCAGACATGTAGAACAATAAATTTAGAGAAAAATTTATAAAGAAATGTATTTTTATTTGAAAAAGTTTACAACCAAAAGTGAAAAATGTTTTTTTTAAAAAAAAAATTCGGTCAATTTCGATTAATATCAAAAAAAGTTAAAATGTCAGCAGCAAAGAAATACCACCAAATGAAAGCTCTATTAGTGAGAAGAAAAGGAGGTAAAATTCATTTGGGTGGTAAGTTGTAAAAAGTGGTCTGGTCATTAAGGGGGTTTAAGCTAGGGGAGCTGAGGTGGTTAAAAAGGCTATTTTACCGATCCCAATACAAAAAAGGTACAAAAGTTACAAGATAAATGGGATCAGGTCAAACCTAAGGCTTTTCAAAAAGCACTCTTACCACTGCTAAAGCAGTTAATACTGAACCCTCCACCCCTGAGGTTATCGGTACGAAGCGGGCATCTTAGGCTTTAACTCCTTAAGGACACAGCCTTATTTCACCTTAAGGACCAGGCAATTTTTTGCAAATCTGACCAGTGTCACTTTAAGTGGTGATAACTTTAAAACGCTTTGACTTATCCAGGCCATTCTGAGATTGTTTTTTTGTCACATATTGTACTTCATGACACTGGTAAAATGAAGTAGAAAAAAATCATTTTTATTTATAAAAAAAATACCAAATTTAGCAAAAATGTTTTAAAAATAGAAAATTTCCAAGTTTCAATTTCTCTACTTCTATAATAGTAATACCTCCAAAAATAGTTATTACTTTACATTCCCCATAGGTCTACTTCATGTTTGGATCATTTTGGGAATGATATTACATTTTTTGGGGATGTTACAAGGCTTAGAAGTTTAGAAGCAAATCTTGAAATTTTTCAGAAATTTTCAAAAACCCAATTTTTAGGGACCAGTTCAGGTCTGAAGTCCCTTTGTGAGGCTTACATAATAGAAACCACCCAAAAATGACCCCATTCTAGAAACTACACCCCTCAAGGTAAACATCGTTAACCCTTTAGGCGTTCCACAAGAATTAATGGAAAATAGAGATACAATTTCAAAACTTCACTTTTGGCAGATTTTCCATTTTAATATTTTTTTTACTTTTACAAAGCAAGGGTTAACAGCCAAACAAAACTCAATATTTATGGCCCCGATTCTGTAGTTTACAGAAACACCCCATATGTGGTCGTAAACTGCTGTACGGGCACACGGCAGGGCACAGAAGGAAAGGAATGCCAAACGGTTTTTAGAAGGCAGATTTTGCTGGACTGTTTTTTTTTTACACCATGTCCCATTTGAAGCCCCCCTGATGCACCCCTATAGTAGAAACTCCAAAAAAGTGACCCCATTTTAGAAACTACGGGATAGGGTGGAAGTTTTTTTGGTACTAGTTTAGGGTACATATGATTTTTGGTTGCTCTATATTATACTTTTTGTGACGCAAGATAATAAGAAATATGTCACCACCAGACATCTGAGAAGCTCTGATAGACGTTCTTCAGAACCTCCTGCTTGAGGTTCTTTTGTTTTGCTTTCGTTTTGTCATCTCGTTAGCCTCTCTCAGCTGTCATGTAGTTGCACTGATTGCATCCCTTTAAATCCCTTCCCATACTGCATCACTTTGCGGTTTATACAACTTCCTGGAGTGTGTACATGCTGGATGCTACAACTAATCCTTCTACAGATAAGTCTGTTCATTGATTTGTGTTTTCCTGTTTGCTTGATCCTAGGTGACCCTGACTCCCTCCGTATTAAGTGTAGGGAGCCAGTGGTCGTGTCCCCTCACTATTATAGGGTGTTCAGGTGTCATACAGTCGAGGCACGAGGGCATGCAATTTTCTATCATAGAGATCTTTGCATGGGCTGAGAAGACAGGGAGAGTTTCAGGGCTTAAATAGGGGTCACCCTTTTGTTCCTTAGTTTCGGATCAAGCCAGTCGGATCCTTATTTGTAACTTCTTGTTTTCTGTTACACCATCCGTGACAAAATAGCTGTTTTGGCACCGTTTTTATTTTTGGTTATTTACAACATTCATCTGACAGGTTAGATCATGTGGTATTTTTATAGACCAGGTTGTCACGGACGCGGCGATACCTAATATGTATACTTTTTTTATTTATGTAAGTTTTACACAATAATATCAACCCTGGTAAAATCTTTGTCTAAATCGGGAAAAAATCCCAAAAAAGAAGTGGATCGTTCCTTCAGGTCGATCCAAGACAGATTATTAGACATGGTCGGTCCTCTAACAAAATTTTTTAGATTTTGCCGAGCAAGCTTCTACCTCGGGTGATCCAGTGGACCTATCAGTTTTAAAAGGTTGGTCTCAAAGGGCAATATGTTTATTGGGTAACACCAACGCAACTATATGTACAGAAAGAAAGAGAAAATCAGCTGCAGCAGTGGTGAATACCGAACTCCGAATCGTTCCCCAAAGAGAATAAATGAATGTGTGAATTGTGAAGCAAAGAATAAATTATTTGGTACAAAAAAGTAAAATGTGAATATAAAATACCCTTCTCAGGGTGTATACAAAAGCGCATCAATACAAATCCAAATACAGACACCAAATGCTGGCAAAAATAACAATCAGTAATACTCCCAATGTGAAAATCCAGTGGAATTGTGTGCAAATTACTAAAAATGTAAAAAAATATATATATAAGGTGATTGGAGACTAGCAAAATTCGATCTTCAAACAGCCGTGTAAAATCGTCTGAGGAAGAAGGAGGATAACCTTCGAAACGCGTCTGGCGTGGAGGACATTGGAGCTGACTAAAACCGGACAACTTTAAACTACAATAACCTGCTATTTTTGTCTGGACCAAGTAAGCGCTTATAAGGAAAAGAAAAAGGAACTGCGGCCTTGGGCTACTGTGCAGCTACCTAAGGGTGTGACTGACTCACAGGTGGAACATCCATTCCAATCAAGGCAACATAGATTGCATTCACAGCGTAATATGGCCAGCGCTTGGACTCAGAACTGAAGACTCAAAGACTACGAGACCGGACTACACAGTCTTTCCAATCGGCAGTAAGACTCACTTACCCTGCAACCTACACCACGTGGGACGCCACGGTGGACGGCAGGACTGAATGTAAGTAAGTTACTACTAATACTGCTATATTTATATCGACTGTTGCAAAACCACTCCGTTACATTGAGACCTACCAGATATTGTACAGTCTCTGTTGAAACCCGTTGGACTTTAACCCTGTGATACTTCACGCATTTCCAAGAACTGTGTGGATTTAATACTAAAATCTCTAAATGCTCTATCATAGAAGCAAGTCTATACTCTAGAGTTACTATTAACCAGGGAGACGGACTGCCTACCGCTATTACTGAGTCTTCAGAGATACTCTTGGATTTTACACGGCTGTTTGAAGATCGAATTTTGCTAGTCTCCAATCACCTTATATATATTTTTTTTTACATTTTTAGTAATTTGCACACAATTCCACTGGATTTTCACATTGGGAGTATTACTGATTGTTATTTTTGCCAGCATTTGGTGTCTGTATTTGGATTTGTATTGATGCGCTTTTGTATACACCCTGAGAAGGGTATTTTATATTCACATTTTACTTTTTTGTACCAAATAATTTATTCTTTGCTTCACAATTCACACATTCATTTATTCTCTTTGGGGACCGATTCGGAATTCGGTATTCACCACTGCTGCAGCTGATTGATTATATACAGGCAGTTGGAACAGACCTAGGTTCCACACTTTCTCTTCTATCTGGCCGGTTTATTAGGCCTCCTGGGTCCTGACCTTCTTATCTTATCAGCTCCATCAGCAGATTGAAGATTTTATTGTACTGTCAATCTTTTTATTTACTTTTATATATTTTTTATCAATTTTATTATTGTAGGAGTCTATTTTAAGATAGGGCATATTTTTATTTTTAGATAGGGCATATAATTTTATGTACTGCTATTAACCTTTATGTATGGTGATCATTGTTATTAATAAACTAGTGTCGCTTTACCAACTGTGTGGTCCAGGTATAAGAGTGCCCATTCTTTTTACATTACAGAAAGAAAGAGGTCTATTCTCATGAGATTATATCCTCAACTAACACTAACCTTGCCACTGTACATAATAGCCCAGATGATAAGCCATCTTCCGATGGCTTACTTTTCAGAGACTGAGATAACAGAGATATTAGATTGAAGGTGCGGATAGTGTCATCCTCAATAACTTCATACGCTACCGTGCATTTCCAAGTTTAATTCTGTCCGTAAACGTATACCTGTCACCCAGCGCCTAAATAATAGGCCTAAAATTTATATTCAGCTAAATCTGTGGTCATTGCTGTGGCTGTTCAATTCATTTAGTGTCCGCCAAAGCACAGTTTTTGTTCAGGGTTGAAATACAATTCCCAACTTAGCAATTCCCTAAATCAGTGATTTCTGCTGTATCAGGCCTACTTTAGATCGATCCATAAAAGGGTATATTAGATTGAAGGTGCGGATAGTGTAATCCTCAATAACTTCACACGCTACCGTGCATTTCCAAGTTTAATTCTGTCCGTAAACGTATACCTGTCACCCAGCGCCTAAATAATAGGCCTAAAATTGATATTCAGCTAAATCTGTGGTTATTGCTGTGGCTGGTCAATTCATTTAGTGTCCGCCAAAGCACAGTTTTTGTTCTGGGTTGAAATACAATTCCCAACTTAGCAATTCCCTAAATCAGTGGTTTCTGCTGTATCAGGCCTACTTTAAATCGATCCATAAAAGGGTATATTAGATTGAAGGTGCGGATAGTGTCATCCTCAAGAACTTCACACGCTACCGTGCATTTCCAAGTTTAATTCTGTCCGTAAACGTATACCTGTCACCCAGCGCCTAAATAATAGGCCTAAAATTTATATTCAGCTAAATCTGTAGTTATTGCTGTGGCTGGTCAATTCATTTAGTGTCCGCCAAAGCACAGTTTTTGTTCTGGGTTGAAATACAATTCCCAACTTAGCAATTCCCTAAATTAGTGGTTTCTGCTGTATCAGGCCTACTTTAAATCTATCCATAAAAGGGTATATTAGATTGAAGGTGCTGATAGGGTCATCCACAATAACTTCACATGCTACCGTGCATTTCCAAGTCTAATTCTGTCCGTAAACGTATACCTGTCATCCAGCGCCTAAATACTAGGCCTACAATTTATATTCAGCTAAATCTGTGGTTATTGCTGTGGCTGGTCAAGTTATTTGGTGTCCGTCAAAGCACAGTTTTTGTTCTGGGTTGAAATACAATTCCCAACTTAGCAATTCCATAAATTAGTGGTTTCTGCTGTATCAGGCCTACTTTAAATCTATCCATAAAAGGGTATATTAGATTGAAGGTGCTGATAGGGTCATCCACAATAACTTCACACGCTACCGTGCATTTCCAAGTCTAATTCTGTCCGTAAACGTATACCTGTCATCCAGCGCCTAAATACTAGGCCTACAATTTATATTCAGCTAAATCTGTGGTTATTGCTGTGCCTGTATTAGTGTAATACGGTACCTAAATAGATAGCCAGATAGTGGTGAACGGTAACAATGAGGAAAACATCTAGTAAGGGACGCGGACATGGTCGTGGTGGTGTTAGTGGACCCTCTTGTGCTGGGAGAGGACATGGCCGTTCTGCCACAGCCACACGTCCTAGTGAACCAACTACCTCAGGTCCCAGTAGCCGCCAGAATTTACAGCGATATTTGGTGGGGCCCAATGCCGTTCTAAGGATGGTAAGGCCTGAGCAGGTACAGGCATTAGTCAATTGGGTGGCCGACAGTGGATCCAGCACGTTCACATTATCTCCCACCCAGTCTTCTGCAGAAAGCGCACAGATGGCGCCTGAAAATCAAGCCCATCAGTCTGTCACATCACCCCCATGCATATCAGGAAAACTGTCTGAGCCTCAAGTTATGCAGTCTCTTATGCTGTTTGAAGTCTCTGCTGGCAGGGTTTCCCAAGGGCATCCACCTAGCCCTTCCCCAGCGGTGGAAGACATAGAATGCACTGATGCACAACCACTTATGTTTCCTGATGATGAGGACATGGGAATACCACCTCAGCACGTCTCTGATGATGACGAAACACAGGTGCCAACTGCTGCGTCTTTCTGCAGTGTGCAGACTGAACAGGAGGTCAGAGAGGAAGACTGGGTGGAAGACGATGCAGGGGACGATGAGGTCCTAGATCCCACATGGAATGAAGGTCGTACCACTGACTTTCACAGTTCGGAGGAAGAGGCAGTGGTGAGACCGAGCCAACAGCGTAGCAAAAGAGGGAGCAGTGGGCAAAAGCAGAACACCCGCCGCCAAGAGACTCCGCCTGCTACTGACCGCCGCCATCTGGGACCGAGCACCCCAAAGGCAGCTTCAAAGAGTTCCCTGGCATGGCACTTCTTCAAACAATGTGCTGATGACAAGACCCGAGTGGTTTGCACGCTGTGCCATCAGAGCCTGAAGAGAGGCATTAACACTCTGAACCTTAGCACAACATGCATGACCAGGCACCTGCATGCAAAGCATGAACTGCAGTGGAGTAAACACCTTAAAAACAAGGAACTCACTCAGGCTCCCCCTGCTAACTCTTCTGCTGCTGCCGCCTCGGCCTCTTCTGCTGCTGCCTCCTCTGCGTCTTCCTCCGCCTCTGGAGGAACGTTGGCACCTGCCGCCCAGCAAACAGGGGATGTACCACCAACACCACCACCTCCGTCACCAAGCATCTCAACCATGTCACACGGCAGCGTGAGCCTCAAGCCCGGCCTGGTGGTGTGCGATAATGGGCGTTCACATCCTGCCGCTGCTCGCCTGTCTGCGCTACAGCGTAACTTCGGCCTTCCCACTCACCGCCTCATATGCGACGTGCCCACCAGGTGGAACTCCACCTTGCACATGCTGGACAGACTGTGCGAGCAGCAGCAGGCCATAGTGGAGTTTCAGCTGCAGCACGCACGGGTCAGTCGCACTGCGGAACAGCACCACTTCACCACCAATGACTGGGCCTCCATGCGAGACCTGTGTGCCCTGTTGCGCTGTTTCGAGTACTCCACCAACATGGCCAGTGGCGATGACGCCGTTATCAGCGTTACAATACCACTTCTATGTCTCCTTGAGAAAACACTTAGGGCGATGATGGAAGAGGAGGTGGCCCAGGAGGAGGAGGAGGAGGAAGAGGGGTCATTTTTAGCACTTTCAGGCGAGTCTCTTAGAAGTGACTCAGAGGGAGGTATTTTGCAAGAGCAGAGGCCAGGTACAAATGTGGCCAAACAGGGCCCACTACTGGAGGACGAGGAGGACGAGGATGAGGAGGAGGTGGAGGAGGATGAGGATGAAGCATGTTCACAGCGGGGTGGCATCCAACGCAGCTCGGGCCCATCACTGGTGCGTGGCTGGGGGGAAACGCAGGACGATGACGATACGCCTCCCACAGAGGACAGCTTGTCCTTACCTCTGGGCAGCCAGGCACAAATGAGCGACTACATGCTGCAGTGCCTGCGCAACGACAGCAGAGTTGCCCACATTTTAACATGTGCGGACTACTGGGTTGCCACCTTGCTGGATCCACGGTACAAAGACAATGTGGCCACCTTACTTCCTGCACTGGAGCGTGATAGGAAGATGCGCGAGTACAAGCGCACATTGGTAGACGCACTACTGAGAGCATTCCTAAATGTCACAGGGGAACAAGTGGAAGCCCAAGGCGAAGGCAGAGGAGGAGCAAGAGGTCGCCAACGCAGCTGTGTCATGGCCAGCTCCTCTGAGGGCAGGGTTAGCATGGCAGAGATGTGGAAAAGTTTTGTAAACACGCCACAGCTAACTGCACCACCACCTGATACGGAACGTGTTTAGCAGGAGGCAACATTTCACTAACATGGTGGAACAGTACGTGTGCACACCCCTCCACGTACTGACTGATGGTTCGGCCCCATTCAACTTCTGGGTCTCCAAATTGTCCACTTGGCCAGAGCTAGCCTTTTATGCCTTGGAGGTGCTGGCCTGCCCGGCGGCCAGCGTTTTGTCTGAATGTGTATTCAGCATGGCAGGGGGCGTCATTACAGACAAACGCAGCCGCCTGTCTACAGCCAATGTGGACAAGCTGACGTTCATAAAAATGAACCAGGCATGGATCCCACAGGACCTGTCCATCCCTTGTGCAGATTAGACATTTATAACTACCTCCCCTTAACCATATATTATTGTACTCCAGGGCACTTCCTCATTCAATCCTATTTTTATTTTCATTTTACCATTATATTGTGGGGCAACCCAAAGTTGAATGAACCTCTCCTCTGTCTGGGTGCCGGGGCCTAAAAATATCTGACAGTGGCCTGTTCCAGTGTTGGGTGACATGAAGCCTGATTCTCTGCTATGACATGAAGCCTGATTCAATGCTATGGGACCTCTCTCCTCTGTCTGGGTGCCGGGGCCTAAAAATTTCTGGCAGTGGCCTGTTCCAGTGTTGGGTGACATGAAGCCTGATTCTCTGCTATGACATGAAGCCTGATTCTCTGCTATGGGACCTCTCTCCTATGTCTGGGTGCCGGGGCCTAAAAATATCTGACAGTGGCCTGTTCCAGTGTTGGGTGACATGAAGCCTGATTCTCTGCTATGACATGAAGCCTGATTCTCTGCTATGGGACCTCTCTCCTCTGTCTGGGTGCCGGGGCCTAAAAATATCTGACAGTGGCCTGTTCCAGTGTTGGGTGACATGAAGCCTGATTCTCTGCTATGACATGAAGCCTGATTCTCTGCTATGACATGAAGCCTGATTCTCTGCTATGACATGAAGCCTGATTCTCTGCTATGGGACCTCTCTCCTCTGATTGGGTGCCAGGGCCAAAATATCTGACAATGGCCTGTTTCAGTGGTGGGTGACGTGAAGCCTGATTCTCTGCAATGGGACCTCTCTCCTCTGTCTGGGTGCCAGGGCCAAAATATCTGACAATGGCCTGTTCCAGTTGTGGGTGACGTGAAGCCTGATTCTCTGCTATGACATGAAGCCTGATTCTCTGCTATGACATGAAGCCGGATTCTCTGCTAAGACATGAAGCCTGATTCTCTTCTATGACATGAAGCCTGATTCTCTGTTATGACATGAAGCCTGAATCTCTGCTATGGGACCTCTCTCCTCTGTCTGGGTGCCGGGGCCTAAATATCTGACAATGGACTGTTCCAGTTTTGGGTGACGTGAAGCCTGATTCTCTGCTATGACATGAAGCCTGATTCTCTGCTGACATGAAGCCTGAATCTCTGCTATGGGACCTCTCTCCTCTGTCTGGGTGCCGGGGCCTAAATATCTGACAATGGACTGTTCCAGTTTTGGGTGACGTGAAGCCTGATTCTCTGCTATGACATGAAGCCTGAATCTCTGCTATGGGACCTCTCTCCTCTGTCTGGGTGCCAGGGCCAAAATATCTGACAATGGCCTGTTCCAGTGGGGGGTGACGTGAAGCCTGATTCTCTGCTATGACATGAAGCCTGATTCTCTGCTATGACATGAAGCCTGATTCTCTGCTATGACATGAAGCCTGATTCTCTGCTATGGGACCTCTCTCCTCTGTCTGGGTGCCGGGGCCTAAAAATATCTGACAGTGGCCTGTTCCAGTGGGGGGTGACGTGAAGCCTGATTCTCTGCTGTGACATGAAGCCTGATTCTCTGCTATGACATGAAGCCTGAATCTCTGCTATGGGACCTCTCTCCTCTGTCTGGGTGCCAGGGCCTAAATATCTGACAATGGACTGTTCCAGTTTTGGGTGACGTGAAGCCTGATTCTCTGCTTTGACATGAAGCCTGATTCTCTGCTGACATGAAGCCTGAATCTCTGCTATAGGACCCCTCTCCTCTGTCTGGGTGCCAGGGCCAAAATATCTGACAATGGCCTGTTCCAGTGGGGGGGTGACGTGAAGCCTGATTCTCTGCTATGACATGAAGCCTGATTCTCTGCTATGACATGAAGCCTGAATCTCTGCTATGGGACCTCTCTCCTCTGTCTGGGTGCCGGGGCCTAAATATCTGACAATGGACTGTTCCAGTTTTGGGTGACGTGAAGCCTGATTCTCTGCTGACATGAAGCCTGAATCTCTGCTATAGGACCCCTCTCCTCTGTCTGGGTGCCAGGGCCAAAATATCTGACAATGGCCTGTTCCAGTGGGGGGGGTGACGTGAAGCCTGATTCTCTGCTATGACATGAAGCCTGATTCTCTGCTATGACATGAAGCCTGAATCTCTGCTATGGGACCTCTCTCCTCTGTCTGGGTGCCGGGGCCTAAATATCTGACAATGGCCTGTTCCAGTGGGGGGTGACGTGAAGCCTGATTTTCTGCTATGACATGAAGCCTGATTCTCTGCTATGACATGAAGCCTGATTCTCTGCTATGGGACCTCTCTCCTCTGTCTGGGTGCCAGGGCCTAAAAATATCTGACAGTGGCCTGTTCCAGTGTTGGGTGACATGAAGCCTGATTCTCTGCAATGGGACCTCTCTCCTCTGTCTGGGTGCCAGGGCCAAAATATCTGACAATGGCCTGTTCCAGTGGTGGGTGATGTGAAGCCTGATTCTCTGCTATGAAATGAAGCCTGATTCTCTGCTATGACATGAAGCCTGATTCTCTGCAATGGGACCTCTCTCCTCTGTCTGGGTGCCGGGGTCTAAATATCTGACAGTGGCCTGTTCCAGTGGTGGGTGACATGAAGCCTGATTCTCTGCTATGACATGAAGCCTGATTCTCTGCTATGACATGAAGCCTGATTCTCTGCAATGGGACCTCTCTCCTCTGTCTGGGTGCCGGGGTCTAAATATCTGACAGTGGCCTGTTCCAGTGGTGGGTGACATGAAGCCTGATTCTCTGCTATGGGACCTCTCTCCAATTGATATTGGTTAATTTTTATTTATTTTATTTTTATTTTAATTAATTTCCCTATCCACATTTGTTTGCAGGGGATTTAACTACATTTTGCTGCCTTTTGCAGCCCTCTAGCCCTTTCCTGGGCTGTTTTACAGCCTTTTTAGTGCCGTAAAGTTCGGGTCCCCATTGACTTCAATGGGGTTCGGGTTTGGGATGAAGTTCGGGTCGGGTTCGGATCCCAAACCCGAACATTTCCGGGAAGTTCGGCCGAACTTCTCGAACCCGAACATCCAGGTGTTCGCTCAACTCTAATACAGAACAATTAATGTTTACCGATAATCTATCTCCGTCTATCATTGTCCTATCCAAACCTTACCGGTAGGCAAACACCCTTTAATTTGCAAACTTATGAAGGGCATGACATTTCGAAGGCCTCCTATTCCGAAATACAGTTCTACTTGGGATGTCAATTTAGTATTAAATTAGTTTTTAAATTGGGAGGATAATGATCTCCTATTCTTGAAACTGCTGTCTTCTAAATTAACCATGTTACTATGCCTGATATCTCTTAAAGGGCTTCTGTCGCCCCACTAAACTCATTTTTTTTTTGTGTACTTATAATCCCTATCCTGCGATATTGCCATACATTATGTTATTAATCATTTTCGTTCAGTAGATTTAGCAAAAAACGTACTTTTAAGATATGCTAATTACCTGTCTACCAGCAAGTAGGGCGTCTACTTGCTGGTAGCAGCCGCAGAAAACCGCCCCCTCCTTCTGTTGATTGACAGGGCCAGCCGCGATCTCCTCCTCCGGCCGGCCCTGTCAGCATTTCAAAAATCGTGCGCCTGTGTTGATTCGGCGCAGGCGCTCAGAGATAAGGAGGCTCGCCTCCTCAGATCTCCCTCAGTGCGCCTGCGCCGATGAAGTCACCGAAAGAGAAGGTAATTAGCATAGTGCGTTTTTTGCTAAATCTACTGAACGAAAATTATTAATAACATAATGTATGGCAATATCGCAGGATAGGGATTATAAGTACCCAAAATAACTACAGTTTAGTGGGGTGACAGAAGCCCTTTAAACGCGTGTCAGATGTCCGATCTTTAGACATTTCTCGTAGACAGTTCCTACCTCAGGGAGTTCAATTTTCTATAGTTCGTCGTACAAAAACCAATATCTCTTTGGTTTTCTACCCTGCTTTCCATTTCCAGGAAAAGCTTTGCGTAGTGAGATGTCTACAGTCCTATCAACGTAGAACTTTACCTCTCAGGAATCCATCGATATCCCAACTCCTTATTTCTTATTGCAAATCCCACTTACCTGTGTCGCCGGCAACGTTAGCTAGATGGGTCTCCCAAACAATGTCCTTAACTGGGGTAGATACTTCCCTTTTTGGAGCTCACTTCACTAGAGGAGCTATGTCCACTAAAATTAGACAGGCCGGAGGATCCTTATCTGACATTTTGAAAGCAGCCAACTGGTCCTCCGAATCAACTTTTAAAACTTTTTATTTTAGACCGGATTCACACATTTCCATGGTATTGTTCAGTAACCATAACTATGTCTACATAATTTGTTTAGAGTCATTGCTTAGAACATATGCTTTGAACTTGCATAATGGAAGTCTCCTGTCTTGAAGTAAAATTTAAGATTTTCCTAGTTTTAATGAAGGAAAATATAGATTTTATGAAAGACAGCAGATGAACATTATCCCAACCCAACCCTTGTGGTTTATTTTTTCTTTTCATTTTAGTTTAAAACTCCAATTATATTCAAGATTATTTGATTCCCAATGGTTCATTGAGTCCAGGATTAGTCTCCGACGACTGGTGTTACAATGCATATTTATTTTCCTAGTTTCCTGCTATCCTTCGCCATCATCAAGAAAGAAGGATGTTACTATGTGGGGTCAAACCTTATATAACCTACGCTGACTGTCCATTGGCTACTCCTAAAGGCTGATTTACATATCATACAAAAAATGTTTTCTCTGTTGATGTTAACTATTTTGCTGCTGGGAGTAAAAAAGAAAGATTTAAAGCATAATGTTTCTCTCCTGTCTTTCATAAAATCTATATTTTCCTTCATTAAAACTAGGAAAATCTTCAATTATTTATCATTCTTGGGGGGGGGGGGGGGGGGCATAGAAGGAAGGTAGCACTATCTCCTGAGAGTGGTGAAAATGAGAAGAGACCTTTGGTAAAAAATCCTCCAAGATAACTAAATAGGGGGGGATCAGCAGAGAGCGCACAGATCTCACTAACCCTTCTAGCCGAAGTAATGGCAAGCAGGAAGGCAAGCTTTAGGGAGAGCATCTTTGGGGAGAAACTATCAATCGGCTTAAAGGGGTCAGAAGAGAGCAGAGAGGACCAAGTTTAAATCCCAAGGAGGGGTTTTAACTTTAGAGATCGGGGATAGATTGGACACAGCTGTAACAAACCTCTTGACTAGTGTTGGTCGAGCACCAAAGTGCTCAGGTGCTCGAGTAGAACACCTCGGGTGGTCTACCAAGCACAATGGAAGTCAATGGGAGAACCCGAGCATTAAACCAGGCACCCCCTGCTCTGAAGAGGGGAGGGTGTCTGGTTCATAATAAAAGGTCAGAAATTGATGGAAATACCACTGAAATAGTTCGGGAACAGCATGGGGAGGATGTCTGGATGCATCTTGGACTCCCATGTCGCTGCTGGGAGCAATGTTGTCCGAGTAGTACGCCACTTTTACAGACTGACAATAATATGCACCAAACCAAAAATAAAATTGATTTTAGAGGAAAAATTGTTAGGAAACATTCTTTCCTGTATATTTACTTGTATATAAAGTGCTGCCAAAAATTACAAGGAAGAGGCACTCCGATACAACCTGTATATCACATAAAGGAGGGCCTCATTCACATTGTGGTACAATTGTTCAGGTAGTGGGACCCCTACACTCATAAAGCCTATGCACTAAGTGAAAGGGCTGCCAAAAATTACAAGGAATCGGAATACACACTTTATTACACATTAAGGAGGGCATCATGCACACCCTTGAAAATTATGATTGATGGCCTGCTGGTGACTCTCAAAAACAGTAGGAGCAAGGGCCTGCTAGTGACACTCTAAAACATTAGGGGTGAGGGCCTGCTTCCGAGCTGACCATCTAATAAAAATTGTGGGCGAGGGCCTGCTGCCAAGCTGACCATCTAAAACATTATGGGTGAGGGCCTGCTGCCGAGCTGACCTCCTAAAATTTTTTGTGGGTGAGAGCCTGCTGCCAAGCTGATCATCTAAAAAAAATTGTGGGCGAGGGCCTGCTGCCGAGCTGACCATCTAAAAAATTTTGTGGGTGAGGGCCTGCTGCCGAGCTGACAATCGAAAAAATTTTGTGCACTACTGCCCTCTGCTGCTCCCAAAGCCTGGCCGTCGGTGAGCTGGCAATTGCAAGCGCTGCTGCAGCGTTGCCAGACCGGTGGAAGCTGACGATGATTTGCGGAAATGGGCACACACGCGGCACACCTTCACCAGTAGCTCAGGCAAATTGGGGTAGGTTTTGAGATACCGCTGAACCACTAGGTTGAACACGTGGGCTAGGCATGGTATGTGTGTGAGCTTGCCGAGCTCCAAAGCCGCCACCAAGTTACGGCCATTATCAGACAAAACCATGCCTGGTTGTAGGTTGAGTGGTGAGAGCCACAGCTCAGTCTCGTCCCTTATACCCTGCCAAAGCTCTGCGGCTGTGTGCTGTTTGTCACCTAAGCATATCAGTTTAAGCTCAGCCTGTTGCCGCTTCCCCACTGCAGTGCTACACTGCTTCCAGCTACTGACTGATGGCTGACTGGTACTGGGCAAGGACTGGTACTGCTGCCGAGCTGACCCTCTAAAACATTATGGTTGAGGGCCTGCTGGTGACCCTCAAAAACATTATGGGTGACGGCCTGCTGGTGACCCTCAAAAAACATTATGGGTGAGGACATGCTGGTGACCCTCAAAAAACATTATGGGTGAGGACATGCTGGTGACCCTCAAAAAACATTATCTGTGAGGGCCTGCTGGTGACCCTCTAAAACATTATGGGTGAGGGCCCGCTGCTGAGCTGGCCCTCTAAAACATTAGCAACAAGGGCAGCCTATTAAGCATGTTGATATGATGGAGGAGGAGTAGGACGAGAAAAGGGAGATTGAACCAGATACCCTTTTTAGTGGTGGAAGGGGTGCATGGGAATACAGTGTATTCAATACACCATAAAAGCCACATTTACAGTGCCTTTATGTTCAGCCGCTTTCCTCTGGTGGAAGAGAGAAGTCAGGGGCAATCCAGGCCTTGTTCATTTTTATAAGAGTCAACTGGTCAGCATTTTCAGTTGACAGGTGGATGCGATTGTGAGATTGTGAAACAGCTATTTCTGCATAATGTCTGTACTTAAACTGTCATTTGGCATTCCTGGCACTAGAGGCCACTGTTTTGTAGCTACAGCCAGCACACTCTGAGATTTAAATATGCAAAACAGATCATGACTCATGCTGCTGCCTGTGAGTGAACCAGTAAGTGTGTTGATTTGGCATGGTGGAAGGATTGTGCTGTGAGGGACTGAAACCGATTCCTTCCTGGCTTGCAGATGTCCGGCAGTTAATGGACACTCAGAAGAAGAAGAGTAGCTGTAATATCTTTTTCTGTATCCAGCTCTTTTGAAAGAGAGGTTGTCTAAGGAAGAACAGTTCAGTGTGTGGACAGAAGGCCTCACTATCAAGCAAGGCCGCACGGTTGCTGAGAAGTTGGTGGCCATCTCTGGTAGGCTGCATCCTCGGGCCCAGAACGGACGCAGGTCAGTACACCTGGTTACTGATTGCAATATATTGTGTGGCGCCTGAAGTTACAGAGACTAGCCTATGCCTAGCATTAGTTAGTCAGTTAGGATTTATATTGTTTTTCTAGGCTCCACTGTACTGGACTGCAGCGCAGTTATTGACTTGCAGACTCTGCTGCGTTTGCCACCGGCTAGGGGTGTCCTCTGTAGCGGCACAGCACGACTTGCAGGCTCTGCTGTGTCCGCCATCGGCTAGGCCTGTCCATTGGGCAGGGACATTTACTGTGGGTACGGGATATAGCATTTCTTTTTTTTTTATAATTGTATATTTATTAAAGAGTGAAGAAATCACAAAGCATATCCACAACAGATCTATGCACATTAGTACAGGGATATAGCATTTCTATGCATGTTTGTATTGCTTTGGTGATGCTTATGTTATTACTTGTCGTTTAAGTAAAGTTTTTTTGTTCTTGCATATTAAGCTGGTGTCAGTGTCGCTTTCCTTGTCTGTGACTTCGCTGTATTCTGGGGAGCCCACCCCGGTACACGGCTTACACGCTTATCAGTTATTATGCCCCCAGCAGCACTAAATACACGCTCTGACAAAATGCTGAAGGCGGGGAAGGCCAGCACCTCCAAGGCGTAGAGCGACAGATCGTGCCACGTGTCCAGCTTGGACACCCAATAGTTGTAAGGCACACAGGGATCACTGAGGATGCTGACACGGTCTGCTACGTACTCCTTCACCATCTTCCCAAAAATTTTCCCTCCTTGTGACACTAGGCCGCGCATCAAGTTGAGGTTGCTGGTGGGGTGTCATAAAGACCTTGGAGAGTGCCTTGGAGAGTGTTGCCCTGCCTCTTTTGGAACTACTGTGTGTTCCCCTCGTCTCGCCTCCTCGGTTGGCCAAGGAACTACGTATTCTGCAGCCAGCGTTGTCAGATGGAAATTTTTGGTGCAATTTTTCTCCTCTTCCTTTTCTACCCATCCACGCTGAACAGATCGAATAAAACTTCTATGGTTACTACCCTCTGTAGCGGAGGAAACCGTCTCCTGCTCCTCCTCCTCATCATCATCCAATTTGGGCTGAGAAGACGAACTGAGGGTGGTCTGGCTATCACCCTGTGTACTTTCTTCCCCGATTTCCACTGTCACCGCCACTTCTGTGAGAAGGTCTGTTAGATGTTCTTCTCTACCTGCATGAAGTTCTTTGTTTTGGTTTCACTTTGTCATCTCCTTTACTTCTCCCAGCTGTCACCTATTTACACTAATTGTCTCCCTTTATATTCCCTCCCATACTGCCTCACTTTGCGATTTATACTTCTTCCTGGATTGTGTTCACTGCTGGAGGCTGCTTCCTCAGATAAGTCTGTTTCCTTTATTTGTGTTTCCTTGCTGGCTTGATTCTAGGTGACCCTGACTCCGTCCGTATTAAGTGCAGGGAGCCAGTGGTCGTGTCCTCACTATTATAGGGTTTTCAGGTGTCACATAGTATGAGGTACATGGACATGCAATCGTCTACCATAAAGACCTTTGCATGAGCATAGCAGTCAGGGAGAGCTCTAGGGTTTTTATAGGGCTCACCCATATGCTCCTTAGTTTGGGATCAAGCCAGTCGGATGTTTATTTATAAGTTCCAGCTTTCTGCATCACCATCAGTGACATTATACACCGCCATAACCGTCTTAAGCATGGATCCGGTTTCAGCCTTGATTGACCGCATGCAGGGTCTTTCTCTGGAGGTAGCAGATCTCCATAAAACTGTGTCTCAGTTTCAGATGACCAGTTCTGCTGGCGTTCATGGAGTTTGTTCCGAGCCTAAGATCTCGCTTCCGGATACGTTCTCCGGGGGTAGTGAGAATTTTGTTTGCTTTAGAGAGGCTTGAAAACTCCATTTTCGCCTACTTTCCCATTCCTCTGGTGAACAGGAGCAGAGGGTGGGGATCATCATCTCGCTGCTCAGGGATAATGCTCAGTCTTGGGCCTTTTCGCTGCCGGTCGGGGCACGGCCCCTCTGATCGGTGGATGAATTTTTCGTAGTCCTGGGGCAGATATATGATGACCCGGATCGTATTGCTCTGGCTGAATCTAAACTTTGTCTTTTATGCCAGGGTAAACAGTCCGCAGAGATATATTGTTCAGAATTTCGGAGATGGGCAGCTGATACTGGTTGGAATGATGCTGCACTCCGATTTTGCCATGGTCTTTCGGAAAGATTGAAAGATGCATTTGCTTTTAATGAGAGACCAGCCTCGTTAGAATCTGCCATGTCTCTAGCTGTTCGTATTGACAGGCATCTTAGAGAGAGAGAGGAGACCACTCCTTCCTGTCATATTCAGTCCAAGGACAGTGGGGCTGTCTCATTCAGTGTGCAGGGGTCTCAGTCGGTCTCGATCCCCTCTGAGGAGGAGGCCATGCAGCTGGGTTTGCTTGCCTCTGAAAGTAGAGGATTCAGCTCTCAGAGGAGGGTTTGTTTCTGTTGTGGGGGTATAAATCATTTGGCAAATGTTTGCCCCTCTAGGAGAATCATGGAGTTTTCTGAGGGTAATAAAAGAAAAACAAAAAGAAAAAAACCCTCTAAAAACTTCCCATTTGCTACTATTGGCAAGATTCACGTGGAAATTGAAGGTTTGTCATTTACTTGTAGTTCCCGTTTTCTCCTACCTGGCAGGGTGGCGCTAGACAGCAACAAGATTTTTGTAGATAGTGGAGCAGCTGTCAATCTCATTGATAATCAATTTGCAATAACGCATGGTTTCCAGGTATGCACTTTGGAAAAGGATATACCTGTTTTTGCTATCGATTCCACTCCACTTTCTCAAAGATCGTTAAAGGGCATAGTTCACAATATCCGTTTGACTGTGGGTGATGCTCATGTTGAGGATATGTCATGTTTTGTTTTAAGCGGATTACCTACTGCTCTAGTGTTGGGGCTACCCTGGCTCACTAAACATAACCCCACCATTGATTGGCAAGCAAGGCAAATAAATGGTTGGAGTGAGTTTTGCAGAGAGAATTGTCTCACGGCGTCTCTTTCAGAGGTTTCTACCAAGACTGTGCCATCTTTTCTCTCTGAATTTTTCGGATGTGTTTTCCGAGAGTGGTGTCCAGGAGTTGCCCCTGCACCGGGAGTACGACTGCCCTATTAATCTCATCCCAGGCGCCAAACTGCCAAAATCACGTTTATACAATCTCTCTCAACCTGAAAGAGTCGCTATGCGTACTTATATCTCTGAGAGCCTGAGAAAGGGACACATTCGACCCTCGAAGTCACCTGTTGCCGCTGGGGTTTTTTTTGTTAAGAAAAAAGATGGTTCTTTAAGACCTTGTCTGGATTTCAGGGAGCTGAACCGTATCACGATTCGTGACCCATATCCACTTCCTCTGATCCCGGACCTGTTTAACCAGATTGTTGGGGCTAAGGTTTTTTCTAAGTTGGATTTAAGAGGGGCATACAACCTAGTCAGGGTCAGGGAAGGGGACGAATGGAAGACGGCCTTCAATACCCCTGAGGGTCATATCGAGAATTTGGTTATGCCTTTTGGTTTGATGAATGCTCCAGCCGTCTTCCAACATTTTGTGAACAGCATTTTTCATAATTTAATGGGGAAATTTGTACTGGTGTATCTGGATGACATTTTGATTTTTTCTCCTGATTTAAAGACTCATCGAGACCACCTATGTCAGGTCTTGCTGATTCTGCGGGATAATAAATTGTACGCTAAACTGGAAAATTTCTTGATTTCCTTCTCTCCACTTCTGGTTTTCGCATGGACCCTGAGAAGGTCCGCACTGTGCTTGATTGGGAGCTTCCTGAGAATCAGAAGGCACTGATGCGGTTTTTGGGTTTTGCCAATTATTACAGAAAGTTCAGTTTGAATTATTCCTCTGTTGTTAAGCCACTCACTGATATGACTAAAAAGGGGGTAGATTGTTCTACGTGGTCGGTAGATGCGCTTAAAGCCTTTTCTAGTATCAAAGAGAGTTTTGCTTCCGCTCCCATTTTAGTACAACCTGATGTCTCTCTACCTTTTATTGTTGAGGTGGACGCTTCTGAGGTGGGTGTGGGTACGGTCTTATCTCAGAGTCCCTCTCCTGCAACACCATCCGTGACATCCACCTCTTCCACATGCAAAGCTTCTGCCTTAATTGTGAGCATTATCGCCGCTCACCATCTGTGTTGATTTCTCAAAGTTGAGTAAAATCTCACAGAGGTCAGACATCAATGCCCACGTGTTGCTTGTGAAGAGCGGAAGCTGACTGGAAAGGCGACGACCATGTTGCAGCTGGTATTCCACTACTGCCCTCTGTTGCTTACAAAGCCTGGTCAACGTGGAATGTCGAGTTACAGCGTGTGCTCACGTCGCACAACAGTCGGTGAACTGGCAATTGCAAGCGCTGCGGCAGCATTGCCAGACCGGCGGAAGGTGTCGGTGATTTGCAGAAATGGGCACACACGCAGCCCAGCTTCACCAGTAGCTCAGGCAAATTGGGCTAGGCATGGTATGTGTGTGAGCTTGCCGAGCTCCAAAGCCGCCACCAAGTTACGGCCATTATCAGACACAACCATGCCTGGTTGTAGGTTGAGTGGGGAGAGCCACAGCTCAGTCTGGTCCCTTATACCCTGCCTCAGCTATGCGGCTGTGCACTGTTTGTCACCTAAGCAGATCAGTTTAAGCACGGCCTGTTGCCGCTTCCCCACTGCAGTGCTACACTGCTTCCAGCTACTGACTGATGGCTGACTGGTGCTGCAAGATGATAATTCAGAGGTGGAAGTGGCGAAGGAGGAGAAGGGGAGGTTGCAGCCACTAACGTAGGTGGCGGTGGAAACCCTGATAAAAGTAGGGCCCGCAATCCTTGGCGTCGGTAGCACCTGTGCCATCCCAGGGTACGGCTCGCTCCCAGCCTCCACAACGTTCACCCAGTGTGCCATCAAGGAAATGTAGCATCCCTGGCCAAAAGCACTTGTCCCTGTGTCAGTCGTTAAGTGGACCTTCCCAATAACTGCGTTGGTCAGGGTACGGGTGATGTTACAGGACACATGCTGGTGTAAGGCTTGGACTGCACACCATGAAAAATATTGGCAGCTGGGGACAGAGTACCATGGGACAGCTGCTGCCATCAGGCTGCGGAAAGCCTCAGTGTCCACAAGCCTAAATGGCAACATTTCCAGGGCCAGCCATTTGGAAAGGTGCGCATTTAGTGCTATGGTCTGTGGGTGGGTGGCTGGGTATTTGCAGTTTCATTCAAAGGCCTGGGGTATAGACATCTGTATGCTGCGCTGGGACACAGAAGTAGATGTGCTAGCTGATGGTGCTTACGAAGGTCCAGATGCATGGCGGGAGGCATCCGGTCCTGCGTTTTGGACAGGGGATTGGCCAGCACGTAACACAGGGGAACAGGAGGCAGTGGTCTGACCCGTATACAATGATTGTTGACCCAGGCATTCGGCCCACCTATTAGGGTGCTTTGATGCCATGTGGCAGATCATGCTGGTGGTGGTGAGGTTGCTAGTGTTCACGCCCCTGCTCATTTTGGCACTGCACAGGATGCAAATGACAATTCTTTTATCGTCTGCACTTTCCTCAAAAATGCGCCAGACTGCGGAACACCTACCCCTTGGCAAGAGAGATTGCCGCAAGAGGGTGCTCTGGGGAACAGTTGCGGGCCTGTTTGGTGTGGCCTGCCTTCTCCCTTTTGCCACCCCACTGCCTCTTCCAGCCTGTTGCGGTGCTGCGGATCCCTCCCCCTCTGTACTGCTGTCCTCGCTCGGCTTGCCACCTTCCCAGGTTGGGTCAGTTACTTCATCGTCCAGCACCTCCTCTTCCACTTTCTCACTCTGGTCATCCTCCTGACTTGTTGACCTAACAACAACCTCAGTTATTGACAATTGTGTCTCATCCTCATCATCCACCTCGTGAAACACTAATTGCCGTTCCCCACCATCATCTTCTTATGACTGTTGATGCTCCAGAGTTTAGGAATCGGGGCACAAGATCTCCTCATGTCCCTCTTCAAGCGGTCTTGGTGAGAGGCCCAAATTAAGGAATGGCAATTGAAAACAGCTCCTCGGAATATCCGAGTGTGGGATTACTTGTTTGCCAAGACTTTCCATGGTTGGTGGAAGGAGTATCAGGGTGAGGATTCTGTTGACCAGACTCTTGGCTACTGAGACTGGACTTTGTGGAAGACAGGGTGGTGCTTAACCGACTGGAAGCATTATCTGCTGCAATCCAACCGACCACCTAATCGCACTGGTCTGACTTTGAGAGTGGTGTCCTGCACCGCCCTGCAAACTGGGACATGAAGCTAGGTATCGTGGATGAGTGTGTTTCTTGTGCTCTGGCAGCAGGCAGTTTCACCGTGCCCAGGGCCACGGCTGCTGCGTGCAGCATCAGCAGAACGGCCACTTCCCCGTCCCTTACTGCTTGCCTTGTGCATATTAAATGGTATATATGCTTGGAAGTATGTCACACGTACAGTAGCGCAGGTTTTGTAAGTGTATGCGCAAATAAAGTACACAGAATGTCACAGATATTTTTAGGATGCGCACACGTTAAACAGGAGGTATAGCGCAAGTAATGATGCTGTCACCACCGCCTAATAAAAAATTACACTGAATGTCACTGATATTTGGGATGTGCACACATTAAACAGGAGGTATAGCACAAGTAATGTCACTGTCACCACCGCCTAATAAAAAATTACACTGAATGTCACTGATATTTGGGATGCGCACACATTATACAGGAGGTATAGCGCAAGTAATGTCGCTGTCATCAGCGGCTAATAAAAAATGGCACTGAATTAATGTCACTGATATTTAGGATGGGCAATCGACATACAGGAGATGTAGCGCAGGTAATGCAACTGTCCGCAGCGGGCAACGTCTACAGAAAAAGTACACTGAATGTCATGGATATTTTTAGGCTGCGCACACATTACACAGGAGATGTAGCGCAGATAATGTCACTGTCGCCGGCGGCGAAAAAAATGACACTGAATGTCACTGATATTTCTGATATGCAAACGTTATACAGGAGATGTAGCACAGGTAATGTAACTGTCCGCAGCGGACACCGTCTACGGAAAAAGTACACTGGATGTCACAGATATTTTTCGGCTGCACACACGTTAGACAGGAGATGTAGCGCAAATAATGTCGCTGTCTGCAGTGGCCAAACAATTGCAAGCTATTTAGCGCAGGTTGCGCTTAAAATATATATTGCTGCCAGATAAAACTATAGTCCTTAAAAGGACTTTTGGGTCTCTAACAAGTTTTAGCAATTTAGTGTAAGTTGCACTAAAAATATATATTGCTGCCACACACAATAGTCCTTAAAAGGACTTTTGGGTCTATAACAAGTATAAAAGCTAATATATTCCTATTTCACGCCCTACACTATCTCTCTCTTCTGCTCTCCAGCTCTTCCTGACTAAGACTGAGCCGAACACGTGTAATTGGATGCTATATAGCACCCGATGATGCTTTCCAGTCAGCCAATCACTGTAATGGCAGTAGCCAACATGGCTACGCATTACAGTGAATGGCAATACTTACCTGCATGTTTATTGGCTGCGTAGCAGCCAACAAACGTGCAGGGAGGAGACTCAAGCACACGTGGTATTCGACCGAACACCGCGATGTGCCGAGCATTGCGATGTTCGAGTAAAATTAGTGTTCGACCGAGCATGCTCGCCCAACACTACTCTTGACCCAGGGATGTTCTGCTAATCTAAACTCAAATAAGGCACTTAAAGCAGATATCTGGACCTTTAAAGCACTAAGCCTTTTTCTTCCAACCTTCTTGCAAGAATTCTAGCATGAGAGGAATGTCAGGAACCTCTAACACATCCGCAGGTCTATTGGCGAATCTGAAAAAGGCCTTCCAAACGTTAAGATAGATCTCAGAAGTAACCCTCTTTCGACTAGCCAACAGAGTGTTAACAACTTCTTCAGAAATACCTCTTCTTTTTAAAATCTCCCTCTCAAGAGCCAAGCAGTCAGATGTAGATTTCTTACTTCTGGGTGAAAGACTGGACCCTGGGACAGAAGCTCCTGAGACTCAGTAAGCACCCATGGGGTTGCTATTGACATCCTGCGGATCCGGGAGAACCAAACTCTTCTCGGCCAGAAGGGGTCTATAACTATCACAGTGGCTTCCTCCTCTCTGATCTTTTTGGCATATAGAAGGCCCTGCCTCCAATATTGAGCCAATGTGTCCACTGCTTTCGGATACTCCCCCGGAGATAGGGAATAAAAAACCTCTACCTTTCTGTTCCATCTGGAGGCAAAGAGATCGATCTCTGGAATCCCCCATAATGCTGTGACCTGGTTGAAAACTTTATGATCTAGGGGCCACTCTCCCTGGCTTAGATGAGACAGAGAAAGTCCGCTTTCACATTGTCCGAGCCCTTTAGATGCACCGCAGAAAGAGAATATAGAGAAGCTTCTGCCATATTGAATAACTGATGGGTGAGAGACATGAGGCCCTGAGCCCTTGTACCTCTCTGCCGATTGATATAGGCTACAGCTGTCGTGTTGTCCGAGTAGATCGTTACATTTCTGCCCCTGATAACGGGAAGACTCTGTACCAGGGCTAGCCTGATCGCATTTAACTCCCTGAAATTGTGAGACTGGGATAAAGCTCTGCTGTCCCAGCTCCCCTGTAATAGAAGGGACTCCACATGGGCTCCCCAACCGGATGGACTCGCATCCGTAGTCAAAGGAAGAACTGCTTCTCTGATCCAGGGGACTCCTTTTTGCAGATTCTCCAAATCCATCCACCACCTCAAGTTGCTCAGAGTCCGAGGTGATAGAGAGATCTCCGAGTCCAGAGAGACAATACATCTGTCCCATTCCTGTAGAATATGAAGCTGGAGAGTTCTTGAATGATATTGGGCCCATTCTAACCCGGGAATCGCAGCCGTCATGAGACCCAACACAGACATGGCTTCTCTTAGGGTGACAGACGGGTACGAGTAGATCTGTTGGACCCTGGATTTGATTAGTAAGGCCTTCTGAAGGGGCAACAGATATTTCTGGGATCTGGAGTCTAGAATACATAGGAAGCTGCACCTCTGGCTTGGACGTAAACTGGACTTTTCTAGATTTATCTCCCATCCTAGCTTCTTTAGAACTTGCCTCAACCAGGCAATCTGTCTTTGAAGAGCCTAATCAGGTAAGGTAAAATGACTATCTCTTTCTCCCTCACGTGGGCCATCATTTCTGAAACAATCTTCGTGAACACCCTCGGAGCCTGCGAAAGCCCAAAGGGTAAGGCCTGAAACTGAAGATGTAGAACTTCCTTCCCTAATTGGACTGCTATCCTCAGAAACTTCTGATGGCTGGGATGGATAGGGACATGGTAATATGCATCCCTCAGGTCCACTGTGGCCATAAAGCAGTCCGGGAAAAGATTGCTTATTGCTGACCTGATGGACTCCATATGAAACCTCTCATACAACAGATACTGGTGTGGCAGGCGCAGCACTATAAAGTGCCTTTTGCGCTGTGGCATTAGAAGAATTTTGATATCTGACTTTTTGGTCTAACCAGACTGTCTATTACTCTGTAATTCCTCTATCGCCGTTCTATGGAAACAGTAGGTTTAAATAGCACACCAATTGCTTGAAATAACTTCTTTATTAACTTAAACTTTTCTTCATATATAACACTGCCGCCTCCGCAGCAGATAGTCCATGTACAAAACACGTGTTGAATAAAGTATCACAAATGGTGGTATGCATAAGATGGTGGTTCAACTGTTCAATCTTGTCATTCAACATAAAATGGTGGATATATTTCTCTCTTCAGTATCTGTACTCTCACTTTAAGTTATTTAAGCACTTTATGATTTCTCTGAGAGGTATATCTGAGGTTACCCAATAGTTCTACTTGCTCAACTTGGTTTGCAGTTTGCTCTATACAATTGCTTATGATCTGGTATAAGAAGTTCACAGTTTGTATGCAATTTGCAATTTGTATGGTGGAACTGTAAGTAAACATACATAACTGGTTCAGTATACAGTTCTAATCTCTACATTAACAATAGGAACATTATATAACTGTTCTAAATACCTATTTTGGACTCTTGCTTCCATAAAATACAGCTCTTAGTGGAGTGAATGACTGTTCAGCTCCTCTCCTCTGGTGTAATGATTCCAGCTAGGGGAATTTCCTACACAGGCTGTGTGTGAAGCTGGCTGTGATTGGTCAAGACCCCTGCTGTGTTTGGTCAAGACTTCTGGGCAGTAACAGTTTAACTCTATGCTTTCTGTTTCTGATGTGTAACTGAGCTTACCTTACATTTATATAATGAATCTTAAAGGCATATTATCTTTTCTGCTTCTGTGAACACAATATATAACTGTTATTACATCCAAAAACATGAAGTCACAGCAAATAACTCTGATTTTGTTTTTAACATATAAACATAGGAACTGTATTAAGGCTATTGGTAGGTCTAACTGTATACACATATAAGCTATATTAGCAACCTAGGACAGGTCTTAGCTGGCCAGCTACACTCCCACCAAAATTGCCTATAATTCTATGTTCTTAGTGGTAGGACTTAAACATGAATTTGAGGAATTTTTCATTAGGTTCTCAACTTCCAAGTGTCTTTTATCACTCTCAAGTTGAACAACTAACTTTTGTATAGGACGTTCCAACTTGAGTGGCGTAGTGAGACGTTTTCTTTTTTTTGTCAAGTTTTGAGTCTCCTATTTGTAACAACACTCTTATTACTAGTCTGTCTTCATCCTTTTGAACTTCTAGAACTTTGTCCAATTTCCATTGACTTCTAGGTAAATCTTCTGCTTTTACTAACACTATGTCACCAACTTGGACATTTCTTCTGGGTGTTTTTCATTTACTTCTTAGCATAAGATTGGCTAAGTTCTCTTTTCTCCATCTATTTCAAACTGTTCTGATAAAGTATACTGTAAGGTAAAGTAGATGGTTGGGAGTTAAAGGGCCCAAACTTGTTGGACCGTTGATGTTATCAACTGTAAGTGGACGACTGTTAACAATAGACATTACTTCATAGAATGGGGTCCTAAGTGAAGCATCATCCATTCTTCCGGCATTCCTTTTCAACACTGAACTTAACACATTTCTTACAGTTCTGATTTGTCTTTCTCAAACTCCTTCTGTATGGCTTGCATGTGGAGCATTCATATGAAAATCACACTGTTTCTCTAACAAATACTCACTTTTTCTTCATCGATCTCTTTTAGAGCTTTCTTCAATTCATTCTTTGCTCCGACAAAATTAGATCCTTGGTCAGATCTAAGCTCTCTGACAGTACCTCTAATGGCTATGAAACATCTCAAGGCGTTGATGAATGTGTCAGTTGACATATCCCCTAACATTTCCAGGTGAATTGCTCTGGAGCTCAGTTTGTAAATATTAGTCCAGATCTCTTGTACTCCTTGCGGTTCTGTTTGGTGATGAATGGGCTAAAACAAGCCATTCCGCTATAAAGAAATGATGGTGATGAGTTTACAAGATCTGCCAGTAAATCTGCCATTCTTTGTTCTTCTGTAGGTCTACGTGCCTTTCTGCAGACTACACATTTACTTATATACTTTGCTGTAACTTTGCTTCTATTCACTATTAGTGTTGAGCACAAATATTCGAATAGCGAATATTAATCGCGAATATCGCAACTTCGCAAATTCGAGAATATTATGAATATAGTGCTATATATTCGCTATATCGAATATTCATCTTTTTTTTTACATCTGAAAACATGATTCCTCCCTGCTTTTTTCTTGTGGGTCAATGAGTCATTGGCCCACAAGCAACTTAAGCAGGAAGGAATCATTTTTTATATGGAAAATAAAATGAAAAATATTCAAAAAAATGAAAATATAGCAATATAGGGAATATATTAGTTAATTATAATATTCGTCTTTTTTTTTTTTTCAATCTGTACGGTCGCTCGCATACTCCTCCCGACAAGCGTCCCCGTCACCATGGGAACGCCTGTGGGTTAGAAAATACCATCGAATCAGAGTTTTCCCTGAGATCGTGAAAACTCAGATCCAATGGTATATTCTAACCCACAGGCGTTCCCATGGTGACGAGGACACTTGTCTGGGAGGAGTATGCGAACGACCGCACAAATTGGAAGAAAAAAAAGACGAATATTCTAAATAACAAATATATTCGCTATATTGCTATAATTTCATTTTTTAGAATATTCGTCATATTCTAAAACACGAAGTTATAGCAATATAGCGAATATTCGTGAAATACACATAGACTGCAATTTAGCTAATATAGTGCTATAGTATTTTTTTTTTTAAGTGTAAATTTTTTCCAAATCTGAACTTCAAAAGAGACTAAAGAGATTAGACTATAAAAAAGATTATAGCACTATATTAACTAAATTGCAGTCTATGTGTATTTTACGAAAATTCACTATATTGCTATATATTCTTGTTTTAGAATATTACAAATATTCATAAAAATGAAGTTATAGCAATATAGCGAATATTTGTAAAATGCACATATAGACTGCAATTTAGCTAATATAGTGCTATAATCTTTTTTATATAGTCAACATTTTTTTGTGTCTTCTGAAGTTCAGATTTGGAAAAACTTTACACTATAAAAAAAAATTACTATAGCACTATATTAGCTAAATTGCAGTCTATATGTGTATTTCACGAATATTCGCTATATTGCTATAACTTGGGGTTTTAGATAATGACGAATATTCTATAGCAATATAGCTAATGTATTCGTTATTTCGAATATTCGTCTTTTTTTTTCTTTCAATCTGTACTGTACTGTACTTTGGCATACTCCTCCCCGACAAGCGTCCCTGTCACCATGGGAACGCCTGTGGGTTAGAATATACCATCGGATCTGATTTTTTACGATCTCAGGGACGCTTGTCGGGGAGGAGTATGCGAACAACTGTACAGATTGGATTTTTTTTTTATATATTCTAAATAGCCAACCAATAGGAAAGTTGCCTTATACAGTTAAAAGAAAATCGCAATACGCGAATAATTAAATCGCATATTATTTGCGATAAATAGAATAATGATGAATATTCTATTTCGACAAATATAAGACGAATATTCAATCGAATATTCGCAAAATATTGCAAAATCAAATATGGCACCTCCCGCTCATCACTATTCACTATCCAGTAACCACCTTCTCTCGAACAGCTTTGGGTAAAGCTTCTTCCCCGGTGCAAGGATTTGTTGTGGTAGAGATCAATAATCAATCTTGTGAAGGTAGAGTTTTTGGGTAGAAGTGTTGGATGCTTCACTCTGCTAGGTAACGATCCATTTTCCAGTCTCCCTCCCACCTTCAGTATACCATCCTGCAGAACAAGATTAAGCTTGTACAATGGGTTGTTGTTTGGAAGCCTTTTTGGTTCTTGACTAAGTCTCTTCAACTCTTCACTGTAGAATCTCTGTTGAATGAGTCTTTCTTCTACATTCAACAATTCCTTCTTTCTGATTCCTTTTGCCAAACGTTGAATTCGAGCTACCACATTTATAACTGTATTCCATTTTGAACAGCTGGCTATTCTATCAAGTATGTCATCTTGACACTTGGCAGCAGTGCTCAATGTTTGTACAACCTTTACTTCTGGATCACCCATAGACAATTCTGTGTAACCTTTACTGGGCATGATTTCCTTTTCCCAAAGGAACACTGGGCCTGTGAACTAATTTGAATTTTTCAATTCTGTTCCATTCAGGCCTCTTGAAGCATGATCTGCTGGGTTATGCTTTGTGTCAACGTGATGCCAATGTTCTGGATTTGTTATTTCTCGAATTTTCTCAACTCTGTTGGTGACAAAGAAATGGAATCTTCGAGCTTCGTTGTTTATGTATCCTAGGACAACTTGTGAGTCTGTCTGAAAATATTTTGCATCTATTTTTAACTCCAATTCTTCTCTCAGAAACTTGCTTGCTGATGCTGAAACAGCTGCTGTCAGTTCAAGTCTTGGTATTGTCTGAATACTAGTAGGTGCGACTCTTTCCTATAACCAGGGCACAGTGTATTTTTTCTTCTCCTATTACTGATGTAGGAGCACTGACCATAACCATAACTACTGGCTTCTGAAAAGTGATGAAGTTCAATTTTCTTGTACTTTCCGAAATTATGAGGTACAAAACATCTGTGCATTTGAACTTCTCTCAAGTTTTGCAAGTCTCTTATCCAACTCTCCCACCTTGGCCTCAAATTTTCAGCTATGGGTTCATCCCATCCAAACTTCTGTCTCCATAATTCTTGCAGTAATTTTTTTTACTCTAAAGGATTACTGGGGCCAAGAATCCCAATGGATCAATTATAGAAGCCACTGCGGAAAGAATGGTACATCTAGTTGAAACTTTCTCTTCAATAGATACTACAAAGAAGAACTTGTCGTTTTCTACATTCCATCCCAATCCAAGTACGTTCTGAACTGGAAGATGATCATAATTAAGATCTACATTCTTCATTGTTGATGCACGGTCAGAGTCACTGATGGATTCCAGTACCTCTCTGTTGTTTGAGATGAATTTATGAAGGCGCGGGTTTCTTCTTGTATATAACTCTTGGGTTTCTTTCACTAGTTTGATTGCAGATTCTGTGGACTCTAGACTTTTATGAGACCATCATCTACATAAAAGTTTTTCTTCAGAAAATTTGCTGCTGATGGGCAATCCTTTTCATTCTGATTGGCCAGGTACTTCATACCATAAATGGCGCAACCTGGAGACGATGCTGCTCCAAACAAGTGTACTTTCACTCTGTATTCTGCTGGCTCTGAATCTGTATCTCCGTCCTCCCACCATAGGAACCTCAGGAAGTCTCTATCTTCATTCTTCACATGAAACTGGTGGAACATCTTTTCAACGTCGCACATGACCACTATGGGATACTTTCTGAATCTACAGAGTACTTCAGGCAGAGTGTTTTGTAAGATCTGGTTCTTTTAGTAGATGATCATTCAATGCAACACCATCGTACTTTGCTGAGCAATCAAATACTCCTCTAATCGTATCTGGTTTCTTTGAGTAGTAAACACCTTAATGTGGGATGTATCACACCTCCTTCTTTAGGTTGATTTATTAACTTTCTCTGCATGTCCTTCTTCAAGGTTGCCTTCCATGAATTTCAAATAATCCTGCTGGAGTTCGGGATCTCTTCACATCCTTTTCTTCGAACATTTCAATCTTGCTAGGGCAAGATTTCTGTTATTTGGCAGACAAGGTCGTTCTCTAAAAGGTAAGGGCATTTCAAGATGACCTTGTTGATTATGCTGAATACTTTCTTCTAGAGTGTGTACGAACTTTATGTCTTCTTGGGATACACTCTTTTCTTTAGAACTTATGTCTGCAAAGTCAGATTCAAGGACCTTGATTACTTTTGATGGACTTACTGTTGTTAACTCTTGGACAGATAATTGATGACACAATCCTGTCACCTGTCTTGAGTTTGCAATCTGCTGTTTTCCTCCAACAACACCCCATCCTAGATCAGTTTGAACAGCGTAGGGTTCACCCTTTACTCCTGTGATTACCTTTCATGGTACCAAGGCTTCAGGACAATTGTAGCCTATCAACAGTCCAACACCAAACTATTAGGTATTGAGGATGTATCCTTCTTTGGACGTTTTTCATGTAGTGGTGTAGGATGGCGTCCTTTGCAAACGCTGCATGTAGCCTTTTCTTACACTCCTTAGTAACATGGCCTTTTCTAAGACATCCAAAACACAGTTGGTTCTAAAGTACAAACCTTTTCTTTTCATCTGGGGACTTCCCCTTCAATTGTTGGCAATTGTGTATGGAGTGGTTCTCTCCACAGAACATACATTTGAAGGTAGTCTGAAGATTTGTCTGTTCTGTCTTTCTACTGATCCCAGTAGTGACTTTGAGCTTGCTCTCGTGTGTATCTAGACCTTTAGCTGCTGCGTTGGTTGCAAAGCTAGTTGCTCTTGCGCATCTTATCTCTCTTACAGGCCTTTCTTCTAAGTATTTTAAGACGTAAGATGATGATACTGGATTACATGCTATCCGTGCATCCTCATTGACGAACTCAGAGAACGCTTTAAAACTTGGGAAGTTCTTACCTAGATCTATCTGTTTAGTCACATAGCGATTCCATCTAGAAGCCACTTCTTCAGGTAGCTTAGTTAGCATCCTGTGGTTTTATAGATAGTCGTTCAGTACTTCCAGTCCGTGTGGGATAGCATTGCTGCATGCTTGCAGGAAGTCACCATACTTTTGGAGTCTGAAGTGGACCTATTTTAGGCCAGTTATTCAGTTTCTCTCTAAAGGCTCTTTGTACTAAGAAAGGATGACCATACCTTGCATACAATTTTTCCCAAGCTTGCTTGTAGGCTTCTTCGTCTTTTCTATAGAAGTTACCTTCAAGAACTTCCTTGGCTTCTCCACCAAAATATCTCTGGAGGTAGAATAACTTGTCAACTGAACTGAAGCAATGATGCTCAATGATCATTTCAAAACTTGCCTTCCACTCTATGAACTTCAGTATGTCTCCTGAAAATATAGTATGTTCCGGAACGGGAAGTCTAGCTAGGACTGTTCTCTGTGGTCTTGCTGGGACAATGGTTGTAACACTCACCTGAGCATTGACATGACATCTAGGAATAGAATAATCCGATTATATTTTCTCACTTAGTTCTGAATTAGGTGAGTCCCTTTCTTTATCTTTTCTGCTAGAGATAGAGGGTAAATTCACACACCTTTTTCCTAACACTGGACTAGGCCTGTCTTTGTTTTTCTGAGCAGGGATGGAAGGATAACTTATTTCTTCACTACATGCTGGAGATTTCCTTTCATTCTCTTGAGCGTATGAAGGAAAATAGTATTTTTCTTCACTTAGTATAGATTTGAACCTATGACTACTCTGACTCATATCCTCCTCATGTACTCTGAGTCTGGCTTCTATAATCTTAACTTCTTTCTGCCTTTCCAGATTTTTCATCTGTTAATGCTGTGCTTCCATTTGATGGCACTGTGCCTTCATTTCAGCTTCCATTTGATGGCGTTGTTGTCACGGAAGGTGTACAGAAAACTAGAAGACACAAAATGAAGATCCGACTGACTGAATCCAAAACTAAGGATCAAAAGGGGGAGCCCTGCAACAGACCTGGCTCTCTCCCTAACTGCTCAGCCTATGCAAAAATCTCAATGGTAGATGATCGCATATCCTCATACCTCGACTGTATAACACCTGAACACCCTATAATAGTGAGGGGACACGACCACCGGCTCCCTACACTTGATACGGAGGGAGTCAGGGTCACCTGGGATCCAGCAAACAGGAAAATACAAATGAATGAACAAAACTTATCTGTAGAAGACTCAGTAGTAGCATCCAGCATGCATACAATCCAAGAAGTTGTATAAACCGCAAAGTGATGCAGTATGGGAAGGGATTTAAAGGGATGCAATCAGTGCAACTACATGACAGCTGAGAGAGGCTAACGAGATGAGAAAACGAAAGCAAAACAAAAGGAACCTCAAGGAGGAGGTTCTGAAGGATGTCTGTCAGAGCTTCTCAGATGTCTGGTGGTGACAGTTGTGCATCCTTTTCAGCTATCAGTTGGCGCTGTGCCTCAATGGCAGCTTCCATCTCAATTTCTGCTCTCTTGACAGCAAGTTGTTCAGCTAATTCCTTTCTTTTGGCTGAAGTACTTGAGGACTCTGATATGTGGGTGGCACTTCTGCTAGCAAAGGAAGTCACACTTGAGATTGTGGTTCCACCTAAGGATTTAGCATAGTCTCTCATCAAAAGCTCGTTCATTCTACTTCTTGCTTTAACTTCATCATAATTAGCTGCAGATGAAAGTTCTCTCATGAGCTTTACTAAATATTTAGTGACTGCAGTACATGTGTCCATGTTTCTTACAATATGCTGGAAAGGTGTCATAAAAAACCGCAGGTTGACATACCGTATGCTGCCATAAGCTCTGATTCAGATTTTCTACTGTCTCTACCATATCACTCAAGTTCCCTTTTATACTTTTTTGCTTTAGCATTTTACGAATGTCTTTAATGTATAATTTCCACTTATTATACATTCAGGTGAACCTTTTCTCTCTTAATGCTGCTTATTGCTCCAGATTTTCCAGCACCTTTGGGGTCGGTTTTCTGGCACCTGATGAATGTCTTAGTTCATTAGTTTGGACTAGATTTGTTTGAGGCAAGACTAATGCTGCATCAGATTCTTCTAACTCAGATAGGTTCTCTTGCTCTTCCCTCTCTACTCTATCTATCTTTGTATCCTCTAACAGTAGCATGGTAATAATAGGCTCAGACTATTTACTTTAAATGCTATAAAAATCAATACAAATATTAAAGGACCTTTCACTTTAAATGCAATATGAATAATGCAGAAATAAATGACTTTCACTTTAAATGTAACAGCAATAAATGACTTTCACTTTAAATACTTTAGAGTCCGTGTACTACAAACTGTCCTTTGTTTTACTTTAAAGTCTTTTATTCCTAAACACGAAAATGTCTCTTTATGCCAATGCCTATATGCAATGATAAGTAATAACAGGAAAGCTCTGACCTTTTTTGAAGAGCAGGATACTGTGATCTGTAGGTTGCTGGAACAAATGTCAGTCTTAAAGTAGACTTGTCTTTTCTTGATGTGATGCGATGCTCTGCGCTGACTTGCGATGCTCTGCGCTGACTTGCGATGCTCTGCGCTGACTTGCGATGCTCTGTGCTGACTTGCGATGCTCTTTGATGACTTGCGATGCACTGGCTTGGATACGCTGCTGCAGGCTTTGTGCCTAGAGGCGGGAAACTAGCTGGCTGCAGTACGATGCCTCTTCATGGATAGCGGTGCGGGCACTCTGGCTCTGGAATTTGGCCTCCCACCATGCGTCTCTTTCTCTCTTTAGGGATCGCAGGAGGGTCGGCGCTCTTTCTCTGACTATCTTGCCTTTGCCGTTCTGCTACTTTAACCTCCCTGGCGGTATGATTATGTCTGGAATTTTGTACCAAAAGTGGTACAATTTTTTGCATGAAATGTGGTGTTCTGTTATCAAAAAAAAATTTGGGCACAAATTACAGTAAAATTGCAGGCAAGGGGCACTGTACAGTAATAAAATGTCAGATCTGAGGTTATACCGTGTAATCCTCTCAGATTACAATGTATAACCTATTTTATGTGTGTGTGTCACTTTTACTGTTTATATTTTTTTGAATTTCCCGCCCAGTTCCGCCCCCATGCGCAGCTGCTGCTCGCAGGGAACGGAACCAGGAAGTAATATGCCGGCCGGCGCTCGCAGCACAGGACATCGCCGGATCGCCGGCAGAAGGTGAGGGAGGACTGCAATGTTACCCCGAGCGTGACTCGGGGTTACCGCTCCTGGCAGCGAAAATTAACCCCGAGTCACGCTCGGGAACACCGCCAGGGAGGTTAAGGGTCGGCTGCAGTTTGACTAATGCACACGTTCTATGGCCTCTATGGTAGCTCTGCTAAGGTGTCTTTGCTTGTTCACTCAGGGAACAGTTGCTGCACGGCGGTATATGCTGGCGCTCTGCTTCTGTAATGCGCTCTTTTCTGTGCAAGTTAACCACCTCAGCTCCCCTAGCTTAAACCCCCTTAATGACCAGACCACTTTTTACAATTCTGCACTACACTACTTTCACGGTTTATTGCTCACTCATACAACTTACCACCCAAATGAATTTTACCTCCTTTTCTTCTCACTAATAGAGCTTTCATTTGGTGGTATTTCATTGCTGCTGACATTTTTACTTTTTTTGATATTAATCGAAATTGATCGAAATTTTTGCAAAAAAATTACATTTTAAAACTACATTTCTATATACATTTTTCTCTAAATTTATTGTTCTACATGTCTTTGATTTAAAAAAAATGCAATAAGTGTATATTTATTGCTTTGGGTAAAAGTTATAGCATTTACAAACTATGTACAAACTATGGTGCAAAAAATTTAATTTACGCACTTTGACTTTCTGAGCACCTGTCATGTTTCCTGAGGTTCTACAATATACAGTACAGACCAAATGTTTGGTCACACCTTCTCATTCAAAGAGTTTTCTTTATTTTCATAACTATGAAAATTGTAGATTCACACTGAAGGCATCAAAACTATGAATTAACACATGTGGAATTATATACATAACAAAAAAGTGTGAAACAACTGAAAATATGTCATATTCTAGGTTCTTCAAAGTAGCCACCTTTTGCTTTGATTACTGCTTTGCACACTCTTGGCATTCTCTTGATGAGCTTCAAGAGGTAGTCACCTGAAATGGTCTTCCAACAGTCTTGAAGGAGTTCCCAGCGATGCTTAGCACTTGTTGGCCCTTTTGCCTTCACTCTGCGGTCCAGCTCACCCCAAACCATCTCGATTGGGTTCAGGTCCAGTGACTGTGGAGGCCAGGTCATCTGGCGCAGCACCTAGTGGCGTCGCTAGAGGGGGGGCAATTGCCCCCCCTATGTTGTCCCTTGCCCCCCCGGGTGCCCCCCCGCTGATTCCCCAGAGTGAATACTAATGAGCGCTTCCATTATGGAAGCGCTCATTAGTACCGAAGGACCAGGAAGTGGTGAACGCTCTGTACTCACCACTTCCTGGTCCTCGGCTGTCGGCTGTGCAGGGCTGCGCACAGCGTAAGGTCGCTCTGTGACCTCACGCTGTGCGCGCCAGTTTAGAGCACAGTCGACTGAGGAGAAAATGGCAGGCGGCGTCCGTCCAGGAGCAGGAGAGGTAAGTGTTTTTATTTTTTATTTTATAGAAAATGTGGCTGCTGGGGGCATTATGGGGGCTAATTGGAGGCATATGGGGCATTTGGAGGCATATGGGGGCTAATTGGAGGCATATTTGGGGGCTAATTGGAGGCATATGGGGGCATTTGGAGGCATATGGGGGCTAATTGGTGGCATATTTGGGGGATAATTGGTGGCATATTTGGGGGATAATTGGAGGCATATTTGGGGCTAATAGGAGGCATATGGGGCTAATAGGAGGCATATGGGGCTAATAGGAGGCATATGGGGGCTAATATGAGGCATAATGGGGCTAATAGGAGGCATATGGGGGCTAATAGGAGGCATATGGGGGCTAATTGGAGGCATATGGGGGCTAATTGGAGGCATATGGGGCTAATTGGAGGCATATGGGGGCTAATAGGAGGCATATGGGGCTAATAGGAGGCATATGGGGCTAATAGGAGGCATATGGGGCTAATATGAGGCATATGGGGGCTAATAGGAGGCATATGGGGGCTAATAGGAGGCATATGAGGCTAATATGAGGCATATGGGGGCTAATAGGAGGCATATGGGGGCTAATAGGAGGCATATGGGGGCTAATTGGAGGCATATGGGGGCTAATTGGAGGCATATGGGGGCTAATTGGAGGCATATGGGGCTAATTGGAGGCATATGGGGCTAATAGGAGGCATATGGGGCTAATAGGAGGCATATGGGGCTAATATGAGGCATATGGGGGCTAATAGGAGGCATATGGGGGCTAATAGGAGGCATATGGGGGCTAATAGGAGGCATATGGGGGCTAATAGGAGGCATATGGGGCTAATTGGAGGCATATGGGGGCTAATTGGAGGCATATGGGGGCTAATTGGAGGCATATGGGGGCTAATAGGAGGCATATGGGGGCTAATAGGAGGCATATGGGGGCTAATAGGAGGCATATGGGGCTAATAAGAGGCATAATGGGGCTAATAAGAGGCATAATGGGGGCTAATGAGGCATAAGGGCTGATAATGGGGGCTAATGAGGCATAAGGGCTGATATGGGGTCTAATGAGGCATAAGGGCTGATATGGGGGCTAATGAGGCATAAGGGCTGATATGGGGGCTGATATGAGAGGCATAATGAGGGCTAATGAGAGGCATAATGTGTCATCCACAGATGCCCCCATAACAGTGTGTCTTCCACAGATCCACCATAACAGTGCGCCTGTGCACTGACGAGAGACAGAAAGAAGGGGAAAGAATCCGTGGAAGCAAGCAGAGGACGGCACTGCAGACGACTGAATAGCTTCTTTTGTAAGTAAATTGCTTTATTATAACTGTATCCCTGCATATCGCAATTCTCTCGTATTTTGTAATCTTATTGATATATACTTATTTTGTTTGTGCCCCCCCATTTTTGACTGTGGTATCTTTGTGCCCCCCCTATATATTGTTCCTAGAGTCGCCACTGGCAGCACCCCATCACTCTCCTTCATGGTCAAATAGCCCTTACACAGCCTGGAGGTGTGTTTGGGGTTATTGTCCTGTTGAAAAATAAATGATGGTCTAAGTAAGCGCAAACCGGATGGAATAGCATGCCGCTGCAAGATGCTGTGGTAGCCATGCTGGTTCAGTATGCCTTAAATTTTGAATAAATCCCCAACAGTGTCACCAGCAAAGCACCCCCACACCATCACACCTCCTCCTCCATGCTTCACGGTGGGAACCAGGCATGTAGAGACATCCGTTCACCTTTTCTGCGTCGCACAAAGACACGGTGGTTGGAACAAAAGATCTCAAATTTGGACTCATCAGACCTAAGTAAAGATTTACACTGGTCTAATGTCCATTCCTTGTGTTCTTTAGCCCAAACAAGTCTCTTCTGCTTGTTGCCTGTCCTTAGCAGTGGTTTCCTAGCAGATATTCTACCATGAAGGCCTGATTCACACAGTCTCCTCTTAACAGTTGTTCTAGAGATGTGTCTGCTGCTAGAACTCTGTGTGGCATTGACCTGGTCTCTAATCTGAGCTGCTGTTAACCTGCGATTTCTGAGGCTGGTGACTCGGATGAACTTATCCTCCGCAGCAGAGGTGACTCTTGGTCTTCCTTTCCTGGGGCGGTCCGCATGTGAGCCAGTTTCTTTGTAGCGCTTGATGGTTTTTGTGACTGCACTTGGGGACACTTTCAAAGTTTTCCCAATTTTTCCGACTGACTGACCTTCATTTCTTAAAGTAATGATGGCAACTCGTTTTTCTTTACTGTCGGATGTGCATTTATGGGGTGGTTCTCTTGACCCTCTGTTGGGTTAGACTTTATTATCTCATGCTGGTTTTCACCGCCCCTTGCACTCCGTATATTATTTGGTGTGCCCCCTAAACTTGTGACTCCATTGTATTGTTTTGGGTTGAATTGTATTCTCCCCTTTCTAAGGGAGTGGCACCCCCTTGTGCAGTTTTGTTCTATTATTATTACTATCATTTTATTTGACTATACTTATTTGTGCATATTTGTGCAGTTACGTTATCATGGCGGCTTCTTTGGAGGCTAGAGAAGCCATGTGGAATTCGCAGGTCACAGCTGTCTTTCATGATATGGAGGCGTAGGGTGGCAGTAGCAGTAATGACTTCAGGCAATTGACTACTGAATTGACCGAGGCACACAGGCTTTTCACCCGAGTGTGGTGGAATATTCGCAGTTTGGAAGAATATCTTAAATGTTCCATAGCCCCAAGAGGGCTCAGAATACAGAAATTTCCAGCCTGGGAGGTCACTCCAGAATTTAAGAACAATTGGGAGTTGGGCCTTTTGCAGTGTTCAAAGATTCTGATGGGTATGTTGATAGACCATGTTAAAGCTTTATTGAATGATGTGAAAAGCAGAATTAAGAAATTGGAGGAGAACTTGTCCAAAATGGATATGGACAAAGTTACAGCATTTAAAGTCAGGTTACAGTCCAATTTAGAGCTATGAGAAGGAGGTCATGATGGGGAAGAAAAACAAATTTCAGAGGGATACATCTGATTTTGAGTGTAATCAGGCCTTTAAATGGAAACATGCTGGGAATCCCCGTAACATGGGCCGGGGCCATTCAAACTCCAATATCCCCAACAAACGTAGTGATCACATGACATCTAACTCTATTGGCTTTAATAGCAATACTAGTGACGGTTTTTTATCCGAGACAAGCGACGAAGGCGTACCCGGTGAGGATTACGTAAATCCCAGAAAGAGAACATATGTACAGCAGAGAAGCAACAATCACTATCCTGCCACCCGCAAACGACGACCCCAACACTAATGGGAGCCTCCATGGAGCAACCATCGAATGAGGAGGATGCCCTAAGAATTATTAATCTTTCAGCACATCAACTTACACAAATGGAGAGATCCGTTTTGGTAAGAGGTCTTTCCTTTTCTCCAATGAATGTTTTGAATAAATTTGAATTCATAAAAGACACCTACTTTGTAGACAACTCTGTTTCAGAGCATTATATGCTCAACCATCCTTAGTACAACAACTACCGGAGGATGAAAGGGGTGTATTTTTGGACCTTATGGATCTATTGAAGGAGAACAATTGTGAAACAGGTAGGCGTTTATTCACGCCACGAAAACCGTCGATCATCACCCCAATGTTCAATCTTTTTCCTAATATCCAATTATTTTTTCAGGTTATGGTGGCGGAGATTAGGAAACTCCAAGTGAACAAAATTCATAATAAAAACATGACCAGGGCAGAACAGGTGGCAATCCAGAATTTGCAGGACAACGCGGCTTTTGTCATTAAGGAGGCTGATAAAGGAGGTAACGTTGTACTGTGGGAGATCGGATTATATCTAGCGGAGGCTAGCAGACAACTGAGTAATCGTCATTTTTACACACCATTACCCACAGACCCCACAGCAACTTGTAAGAAGAAATTGGACAGACTTCTGACCTCCGCATGGCAATTCAACATCATCACCAAGAAAGAAAAAGAGTTCATGGAAGTCAAATGTCCTATCACGCCGGCCTTCTACATGCTCCCTAAGGTGCATAAAGTCCTTTCTGTGCCTCCGGGATGCCCAATTGTGGCGGGGATAGGCGTGTTATGTGAGCAGGCGTGTATTTACCTTGATTTATTTTTTCAGCCATTTGTCTTGGGTCTTGGGTCATATCTCAGAGACTCTATACAGTTGGTACAACGCCTACAAGAGATTTGACTTCCCCCGGGTACCATGATACTTACGTGTGATGTAGAGTCTCTTTACTCGAATATCGCGCATGGTGATGGGATATGAGCTACTCAATACTTTCTACAGAGATCAACTTCTGGTGATCCGGCGCATCATACATTTCTGGTGAGCCTGTTGGAATTTGTACTTCATCATAATTATTTTGTATTCGACCGTGTCTTCTACAGACAGGTCTCGGGCACCGCGATGGGGGCACGCTGTGCGCCCTCCTACGCAAACCTATTTTTAGGATGGTGGGAGGAGACACAGGTGTACCCCATGGCTACGTACAACAAACATGTTTTAACATGGTTTCGTTACATTGACAACCTTTTGATTTTCTGGCAAGGCACGGTGGAACAATGTACAGAATTTGTCAATGCGCTAAATATCAACCCGTTTAATATCTCCCTCACCCACAGGATCTCGGAGACCACTGCCGAATTTCTGGACCTACGACTGTACCTGGACGAGCAAGGTATATGAACATCACTATTCCGTAAGGAAACAGCAACTAACAGCCTGTTACACTTTGACAGCTTTCATCCGGCCCACTTATGTAAGGGGATCCCTAAGGGACAATTCTTGAGATTACGCCGGAACTGCACCATCACCCCTGACTTCAAGGAGGCTGCCTGTGATTTGACCATGAGATTTCGTGCACGTGGTTACCCCAAAAAAGTAATCTCAGGGGCATTTGAAACTGCCAAAGCGGCGGACCGTGCTGAATTGCTGCAATCAAAACCTAAGCCTCGGAACACCCAAGTTCACCTTATCACTAAGTATAACAACCAATGGCGTGATCTGTACACAATACTGAATGCACACTGGCACCTCCTATTGGCGGATCCCAAACTGAGTATTAATACATGTCCCAAGATTGTTGCACGGAGAGCCCCAAATCTACGAGACAAACTGGTACGTAGCCACTTCCAAAGGCCCACACAGGGGCTGGGGAGGGGTGTTAGGATGCGCGGGACATACCCATGTGGGAATTGCAATGTGTGTCAATATATGATCTGTACTGACTCCTTTTCCACCTGCAGGCATCTAGCTGCAATTCCTCTGGGTCACTACATCAATTGCCGGACTAGAAGCATGGTCTATGCACTCATCTGCGAATGTGGAAAGTTATATGTGGGCCAGACTAGTCAGGAGTTACGGAAACGCATTCAACAGCATCTATCCAACATCACCTTGGCCCGCCGGGACCGGACCCAAGCCAAGAAACCGTTGACCTCAGTGACTGCGCACTTTCTGGATTGCCACCAATGTATCACCTCTGGACTTAGGATTGCCGGCCTAGACATGGCATGCACCAATATAAGGGGAGGATCATCTTCTTCCCAATAATTACGCCTGGAATCGAAATGGATCTTTAATTTGGATACGGTGGCTCCACAGGGACTGAATGAAGAGCTCTTGTTTACGGGCTTCTATCAATAAAGTCTGGTGTTTATCATCTGAAACGTACCCAATTGGGTTGCCTACCCTTACTCATGAATATTCAGCCATGTTGGTCAACATGAGATCTATTCACTTCAGTTGGACTGGTAACTTTTGATGCTGGCCTACCCGGACACATATTGACGTGATGTTCTGGCAGCAGTCGATGAGTGATATAATGTGGACATGGGGAAACGCCTAAGTCTGCGACTATATATTCGTGGAATTAAACACTATTGTCTGACTTAGGCTTAAATGCATATGTGGCCCCGGCGTTATTTGTGGTATAATGCAGACATGGGGGTTCTTCCTTTTGGTGATTTTTGGTGATCACAGATTCCGCAGTATTACCACTGTTTGGTCCTATGATATTTAAGACCGTCTGATTCGGGTATTTCTGTATGGACCAATTTGCTAATCATGTAACCCAATTATCTTCCACAGGTCTTCTTCACTTTTCATTTTCTTCACATAACACCGTGCACCACTCTTTTCACTATTCTTTTCACTATTCTTCTCACTTATTTCTTGTGGTCTTTCCCACATCATATTCCAATTAGCTTATTTTTTGTCCTCTTATTATATATAAGTTTTTCTTCTTAGGTTAGATACACGGTTGGACCCGTGAACATGGTCCTCATCATCACACTTTATGACTTATGATATATGTTCGATATATGTATAATTTTTAGTATATATATATGTCTGATATATTTATAATCTCTAATATTCATGATCATCACATTAGCTTATCCTGTAGGTGTCTATATTGTTTCAGTTACGGTTCTAATATCCACATATTTAGCTTTCAAATTGGGTGTTTATATCCGGGATATGGATATTCGTACGCTTTTTACTGGCATTGTCGTTATTATTATCTCCATAATTATTTGTTACTGACTATGCCAATTATACCACTGTAATGTAATTCAACTTGACATGGATATTGGCATGCCCTTGTTTAAGTATGATATCACCACACTATATTGACCCCTACTGCTATGTACAACAACAAGGAGTTGCATATTTAACATATCTAACATATCTATAACTTTGCTCCCTCACCCAATAGGTCCCCTTTTGTCCTCCTACATACAGTTTCCAGCTCCTCCCGCCCACTCTATCTCTTCTCCTCCGTGTGACGAGCGGACCGTGCGTTCCACCATTCATCGTGGAGCGCACGGTGCGTTCCACCATGTGGTTCACTGCAGCATCCGGCTTCCGGCTATGTGTTATTCACATCCGGTGCCGGAATGATCGTGCTCTCCACCATTTATTGTGGAGCGCGCAATGCGTTCCACCATGCGGTCCATTGCCACATCCGGCTTCCGGTTATGTGTTATTCACATCCGGTGCCGGAATTTTACATAGTCGGATGCTCTGCTGTGCATCCATCTCCACACTGGGGTTCTTACTGGCCATAGTATTATTATATACACCTGATACCATGTCAGGCCACTCTAGGGTATGATGCCAGTGAACCCCTTGTTATTTCTTTCTTTCATATAGCTGCGATTTTATTGGTGGAACGCATGTGCGTTCCATCTATTCATCATGTGGACGACCTACTTCCGGTTTCCGGCCATGCCTCGTCCTGCACACCTACGCATGGTGTTCACTTAATTGCGCTGCACAGGTGAATATTATTTGCATTGTATTCATTACCTTATATAAAGTGATGCCCCAGCAGTCACTCTTTACCCCTGAGGAAGCCGGATTGCTCCGGCGATACGCGTTGGGCGCTTTCTCACTTTTCCAGGTCCACTGCACCAGCTGTTCATGTAGGTTTGGCTCTTTCATTTTGACCCTATTCAGGTCTGTCTGTACTTTCAGAGGTTTGACCTAATGCTACATTTTCTTCATGTTCCATATTGATATTGTTATACGCTGGTTTTTATTATATGTGCCTATGTGGTGGGGCAACTCAGTGGACCTGTTTGTGCTGGTTACATAATATTGACTGCATACCGCACTTTGTTCTAATTGTATACAATTTTTTGTATGTGTCTGTTGGTGTGTCTAATAAACTTTATATATTTTTGATATTGACCTACTGTTGGATGTGCATTTATGGGGTGGTTCTCTTGACCCTCTCTTGGGTTAGACTTTATTATCTCATGCTGGTTTTCACCGCCCCTTGCACTCTGTATATTATTTGGTGTGCCCCCTAAACTTGTGACTCCATCGTTTTTCTTTACCTAGCTGCTTTTTTCTTGCCATAATACAAATTCTAACAGTCTATTCAGTAGGACTATCAGCTGTGTATCCACCTGACTTCTCTACAACGCAACTGATGGTCCCAACCCCATTTATAAGGCAAGAAATCCCACTTATTAAACCTGACAGGGCACACCTGTGAAGTGAAAACCATTTCAGGTGACTACCTCTTGAAGCTCAACAAGAGAATGCCAAGAGTGTGCAAAGCAGTAATCAAAGCAAAAGGTGGCTACTTTGAAGAACCAAGAATAGGACATATTTTCAGTTGTTTCACACTTTTTTGTTATGTATATAATTTCACATGTGTTAATTCATAGTTTTGATGCCTTCAGTGTGAATCTACAATTTTCATAGTCATGAAAATAAAGAAAACTCTTTGAATGAGAAGGTGTGTCCAAACTTTTGCTCTGTACTGGAACAGCTGCAAGTGAAAAAAATAAATCTGTGCAGCTATACCAGATGTTGTTCTTCTTTCTTCTTTTCAGCAGCAAAGGGGTTAAATTCGCAGTGGTGGTACACCACAAGTCCCAGCAAGCCACAGCACAGGAAGGCACAGAACCTCTCTGCAAGCAGTCACCAGGTAGAATGGCTGCTTGCAGGGAAGTTCTGCCTCTTCCTGTGCAGCTAATAGCAGGGGGGATGGGGGGGGGGGGACAGGGACAGGGGGGGTATGGAACAGGGACAGGGGGGGTATGGAACAGGGACAGGGGGGGGGGATCTGGAACAGCTGCAAGTGAAAAAATAAATCTGTGCAGCTATTCCAGATGTTGTTCTTCTTTTCAGCAGCAAAGGGGTTAAATTCGCAGTGGTGGTACACCACAAGTCCCAGCAAGCCACAGCACAGGAAGGCACAGAACCGTCAGTGGAGGAGATTTTTCCTGCACCCATGTGCTACACAGAGCTTTTAGTGGAGCGTAAACCTATACATCCCTGCTGCAGCCTTATACACAGGTGGATGACTGGGGCTCTGCTGATGGAAACAGTGGGGGGGAAATAGGGGGGTATATGCTGATTATTTTGTGCCTTTTGTGAAGTTTTGAAGTCTGATAAAGCCTTTATTTAATGCGTGATAGTGAAGTGAAGCCAGCTAAGATTGCCTCTGACCCTGCTAACATCAGCCCAGCCCATGGCAGCCATCTTTTCTCAAGAAGAGGAACTTAGCTCTGGGTAAAATAATGGAGAATTTATTAGTTACTCAGGCTTCTCTGTGTGAGAAACACCTGAGAGTTCACAGCAAGTCATCTGAACACGTCTTATCTGACGGCAGCACTTCCCTGGAGAACAGGAAATGTTCTGTCCATAAGAAGATCCTGGAGTTTTACTGCACTGAGGACTCTGCTTGTATCTATCATTTAGGTCACTAAACATTATAGCGAAACAAAATATTAATGCATTTTTAAAATATTAAAAAAAATACTAAGCATAAAGAAAATGTAATTCACCCCTTTCCCAATGTTACATATAAAAATAAATAAACCATAACAAATAAACATAATCTGTATCACCATGTCTGAAAATGTCCAGTCTATTAATATACAAAATGCTTTTCCTGTGCAATGAATGCCGTCACATAAAAAAAAAATCTTGATTTCCATTTTTTCATCACCTTGATCCTCCCAACAAAAATGATCAAAAAGTTGTATGTACTTCAAAATGGTACCAATAAAAACTACCGCTCACCCTGCATACAGTATATATGTTCTGATATTCTTTTCTTTAATGTTCTTCAAGTTCTACTTATATATATATATTGCTTTACACAAGGGCACTGAATCATGTACACAACCCCTGTGCTGTTAGGCTACGTCTACACGACGACAATAAGTCGCGCGACAGATAGGGCACAGCTACAGGACAACACTGTGTCCAGTCGATCAGCGCTTGGGGCCCCTGCTGTATCCGCCGGCATTACTAGAAACGCAGATGCCAGCAGATTAACCCCGCTGATGCAGATATGAAGTTTGCAGAAAGAGGGGTCACTATCTCTGACCTCATCGGCTCCCTGCCCTACAATGACTGGAAGCTGATGGCTGCTATGGCAACCCCAGGCTTTGCAAAGGCCTTGGGGCCCGCCAGCTATGGAGGCCTATGAGGCTGTTTCTTGTCTTATAGGAAAATGGATTAAAATGCAAAATCTGGAGAAAAAAGTGAAATGTTGAAATGTCACCTCCATTTTCCTTTAATTCCTGTGAAACATGTAAACAGTTTACAAAATTAGTAAAACCAGTTTTGAATTATTTGAGGGGTGTAGAAATTGGGTAATTTATGGGTGGGTTCTACTATATAATCCCCACAAAGTTACTTCATAATGAAATTGGTCCTTAAAAAAGTGGGTTTTAAAAATGTTCTGGAAAATTTCTTGTAAAACTCTAAGGGCTGTTTCACACGAGCGAGTCCATTGCGGGAATCACGCTCCGTGTGTGAGTGTGCTCCTCCGCTCTGGACTTGCAGGAGCGCACGGCATTATCATGATTTATAATGCTATGTGTCTCTGCATGGCCTATTTTCCACAGAATCATACTGACATAAAGCTGTCGGTATGATTCTGTAGAAATAAGGTCAAGCAGAGGCACATAGCATTATACATCATGATAATACCGTGCGCTCCTGCAAGTCCAGAGCGGAGGAGCACACTCACACACGGAGCGCGATTCCCGCAATGGACTCGCTCGTGTGAAACAGCCCTAAGCCTTCTAGCATCCTAAAAACATGTAATGATATTTACAAGGGGGCGTGGCCTGACTGCCGATGTAGTAAGACGCATGGCGCAGAGCTCCTGGAAAGAATCCTGAGTTTTATGTCTGCTCACCTCCTGCCTAACTCCAGAAACGGCCGACAGCACACCGAAGCTTCCCTGGACGCCGTGGTGACTCCCGGTTTCATTATGACCCGGCAGAAGCAGAGGGAAAAGGAGGGTAGAGACGGCGGCACGGACACTCCGTCCAAACAAGATGGCGCCGCACAAGCTGCGAAGCTAACTGATGTGGCGGTAAAGCTTGGGAGGTTCGCCCGCACCCCGGCCGCTGCGGCTACTGATCCGGAGCCTGAGGCTGAAGTGTCTGATGAGGTGAGGGGAGCGGAGCCTCAGGAGGCAGCCACCTATGCCTCGATAGTAAAGCAGAAGGGGGGTCCAGTATTATTACCGGAGATGGAGCCCGTCCCTGAACCAACTATTGCGGACGTATACAAAATGGTAGCGCAGTGCAGCGCAGCTCTCACATCCCTAAATGCTAATATGGGAGGCCTCAAGGAGGAAGTTCTATTAATTCGCCAAGATATGAGGCAATTTAAGGAGAGAGTGGGAGAACTCGAGGGTCGCGTTAGCGATATGCAAGATCAATTACCACCTGTTAAGAGAGACTTGCAACGAGTTATTCATAATGTGTCACTACTGATAGCCAAGTCTGATGATCTGGAAAATCGTCTGAGGCGCAATAATGTGCGCTTTATTGGGATACCGGAACGCACTGAAGGTTCGGATCCAGTTTCGTATATGGAAAAATGGCTGGTGGACACTATTGGCAAAGAAAAGTTATCCCCACTTTTTGCAATAGAGCGGGCCCATAGGGTGCCGTTTCGGCCTCCACCTCCAGGAGCGCCTCCAAGACCTCCCCTGATTAAAGTTCTACACTACAGGGACCGTGATGCCATCCTTAAAGCTGCCAGAGATACTCCTGACATCCAGATTGCTGGTAGCAGAGTCCTGATGTTTCCGGATTTTTCTGCAGAAATTCAGAAGAGGAGGGCAAAATTTCTGGACGTAAAGAGGCGTCTGAGGCTACTGCAATGGCCTTACTCCATGTTATACCCGGCTAAACTTCGGGTTGTGGCACACGGGTCTACGCACATGTTTGAGAATCCGGTTGAAGCATGTCAGTGGCTGGACGTTCATGAGAAGGATCAGCGTGGCGACAATACCTGAGGACTTGGTGATATTATTGATAGAACCTTTTCTATTATAATGTTTACTTACTGATAGTTTATACTGCCAGTTATAGATATATGGTACTTTGTTGATTCCGTATATGGAAGGGCGGCTGTATATCCTGACTCAAAGTCGGCTGTTTTTTCTACTTTGTCTGGATAATTATAGGGCGGGGTGGGAGGATGAGTAGTTTGTTCCTATAGTTCTCCAGGCTGTTGCGTCATTACGTGATAGGATACTACACTTCTGCATTTTTGTGCTTGTATCACTAACCGTAGCAGTTAGGTTCACTTTGTGTATGTATGGTGTACCCCTATACATTAGATTTATAACTTACAAAATGTTTAAGAATGTCGGGGGGGGGAGGGTGGGATTCTGGGAGCAGGCTCTATTCTTATATTTATCTCAGGGAGGAGGCTTATATGGATCTATCGGCACTTGTTCTTATATCTGATTTTATATGCTCACGATGTCTTCTGTTAACATAGTAGCCTGGAATGTGCGGGGCATGTCACAAGCCTCCAAGCGTGCAGCAATATTTCATGCCCTGAAAGATGTACAACCTGCTATTGTTTGTTTGTCTGAGACCCATTTGACTGCTGACCGGACGCACTTAGCGCACAGAGCGTGGGTAGGTTATGAATATCACTCTACTCACTCCACACATGCTAGGGGGGTTACTATCCTGGTCCATAGATCTATACCATTTACTGTGCATGACTCATACATTGATGATGGTGGGAGGTTCGTGTGTCTGAGTTGTAGTATTTTTCATTTCAGGATTGTTCTAGCGGCGGTGTATGTTCCCCCCCCATATTCAGCTGAAGTTATGAAGCTGATTATCTCCTTCCAGTCTAAGTTCCCATCAATTCCGCTGCTGGCAATAGGGGATTTCAATATGTATCTTAATGGCTCCTTGGATAAATTCCACAATGGGCTGGGAACATGCTCCGTTGCTTCTACTTCTCTGGCGCGGTTGTTGTCAGAGGTGGATTTATGTGATATTTGGAGAACTTTGTATCCTACACAACGTCAATTTTCGTGTCATTCCACCACACATGGTTCCTTGTCCAGAATAGACTTAGCTATTGGGTCCTTATCTTTAGTGACCTTGACTAAGAAAATTTTGTATTTACCTCGTAGCATATCTGACCACTCTCCATTATTGATTACTCTGGAAGTAGGTCCTCAGACGCATGCTGTACGACCTATTTGGCGCCTGAACCCATTCTGGTTGTCAATAGTGGATACTGGTACGGTGATATCCGGGGCTGTGGCCGATTTTTTTGTCTATAAATATGGGCTCGGCGTCACTAGATGTGGTATGGGATGCTATGAAGGCATATGTGAGGGGGCTATATATTAAACAGCGTTAAGAAATCTAAAAGTCGTGCTCTGGACAAGGAACTCTCAGACCGGGTTGCACATTTGGAAGCCGATTATGTTGCACAGCCCACGGTACCTGGTGAGCTGCGATGGAAGGAAGCCCAAAAACTTCTAAAGGAACATGTACAGGCTAGAGCGGAGGATAAAAGATTGTTTATGACCCAAAGATATTTTGCTGAAGGTGAAAGCGCAGGTCATTTGTTAGCTGTGATTTCTAGGGCTCAGCAAGGCCCCTCCTCTATAACCTCGCTTAGGGGAGAGAATGGACAAATGGTAGTGGGAAATGAGAACATTCTGGAAGAATTTTATGTACACTTTAAAGAGGTTTATAGATCCAGGCTGGTCGCCACTGATTCCTGTAGGTCTAGTTATTTGGAGGGCATTGATTTACCTGTCCTGTCTGAGGAAAGTAGGGCGCTTCTTGAGGAGGATATCACGTTGGAGGAATTGGAAGAGGCACTAAAGTCTTTGCCTAATGAGAAGGCGCCGGGTGGGGATGGTCTCCCTGGGGAATTTTATAAAAAACATGGGGAACTGCTGCTTCCGCACCTGCTTGCAGTATTTAAGTACGCTTTTGGTAATGGTATTTTGCCTTCCTCCATGAGAGAGGCTATAGTTGTGGTAATACCCAAACCGGGTAAGGACCCAGCTTTGGTAGATTCATATAGGCCCATTTCTCTCCTGACGGTTGATGTCAAACTCTTGGCAAAAATTCTAGCTAACCGATTAAACAGAGTTATTCACACCATTATTCATGATGACCAGTCCGGTTTTATGCCTGGTAAATTCACGGCTTTAAATCTTAGGAGGCTATTCCTGAACCTCCAGTTGGAGGGTAGGGATGTGTTGGATAACAGGGCCGCGGTGGTCTCTCTTGATGCTGCCAAGGCTTTTGACAGTGTTGAATGGGATTACTTGTGGGCGGTTATGACTAAGATGGGCTTTGGAATGGACTTTATGAAGTGGGTTAAACTTTTGTACTGTGAACCTAGAGCTAGAGTACGAGTTAATGGGCATTTATCGTCAACTATTGCTTTGGAGAGGGGGACAAGACAGGGCTGTCCGCTGTCTCCGTTATTATTTGCGATAGCCATTGAACCCTTAGCTTGTATCCTGCGTTCTACTTCTTCGGTGGGAGGGCTATTGCGGGGCTCAATGGAGGAGCGAGTATCGTTATATGCGGATGATACGTTGATATATGTGAATGATCTGGAAAAGTATATGGATGCAGTAATATCTGTGGTGTCTCAGTTTGGCGACCAGTCTGGATTGCTGATAAACTGGGATAAGTCAGTGATTCTTCCAGTATCCTCTCAAATACCGTCACGCACTGCTGCCTTCTCCGGACTTAAGGTGGTACAATCCTTTAAGTATCTTGGGATAACGGTGTCCATGAACCCTGCAGATTATATTACTAGTAACCTCCTACCCTTGCTGGAGAAATTTAAAAATAAGATCACAGTGTGGCATAAATTGCCTTTGTCAGTGATAGCAAGGGGAAACTTGTTGAAAATGATCCTTATGCCGCAATTGCTCTATGTCCTGCACAACTCCCCTGTTTGGATTCCCGTGCATTACTTTCACAAAATCTTACGATTGTTTCGTTTTTTTCTGTGGAAAAGTAATAGGGGAAGGATAAAGTATGAAACGTTGCAGAGGAACAAAGATGCAGGGGGACTTGCTCTGCCCAACCCTTTACTTTATTATCTATCGGCCCAGCTGCAGCATTTTAAGGGGTGGGGAGTGGCGGGTAGCCCAGGCACGAAGAGTGGACGATTGATGGAGTGGGCGTCGAATAGGTCTCCCCCGTTGACGGCCATTGAAGGCAGGGTAAAGGAAGATGCAGGGCGTATCCCAATACTAGTGCTCATGAGGAAAGTTTGGTGTAAAACCAGGCATATCTTGGGATTAGAGGGATATGTCAATATCTCACCTATTTGGAGGAACCCAGCACTGCCAGAGTTGGAAGATCTAACTGGGTTTTCTGGGTGGAATAACAAGGGAGTATGGAATTTGGGCCATATCTTCTCAGGTGGGGTATTAAAACAATATCAACAGCTTTGCTCGGAGTTTGGGCTTCCTTCCTCGCAGTTCTATAGATATCTTCAGCTCAGGCATGCATTGGATGCTCAGGCTAAAGTGGCTCCAATAGTATTTACATCCACTCATGCACTGAACACAGTGGTGGCTGCTGGATCGGTAAAAGGGGCGATCTCCGTGATGTATCAGGCCTTACTAGGGGATTTTCTTAAAGGATACCCGCTAAAATGTAGACTGCAATGGGAAAGAGATTTGGGTGGGCTTACAGATGCACAATGGTCAGAGGTAGTAGCGCTTACTCCCACTCTATCTCTCAGTGAGGCGGCCCGTCTCTCCCAGCTGTATTTAGTGCATAGAGTATATAGGACTCCGGTATTCCTACATAAAGTGGGTTGCAGGGATAGTCCCAATTGTCCGAAATGTGGTAATGCTGAAGCTGATCTCATGCATATGGTGTGGTCATGTCCTTCATTGACCTCTTACTGGAGAGCAATATTACATCTTGTTAATAAGGTACACAGTACTAAATTGAAAATGGATCCGAAAATTTGTATTCTGGGACTGCTTCCAGAGGAAAATTTGCAGTCTACAGTAGTTACGGGAATAGAAAGGATGCTGTATCAGGCGAGGAAGACTATTGCAGCAAAATGGATACAGGAGATACCCCCAGAGGTATCGGAATATGTTGCTAGAATGAATGTGGTGGTGCGCCTTGAGAGGGGTGTGTACCAGAAAAGAAAATGCTTGACTAAATTTGAGGCTATTTGGGGTAGCTGGATAGATAGGTCGGGATGCTGTAGTTCTTGGCTAGCATTAACAAGGAGTGTTCTGGGTGCCCGATAAGGCTGATCTGGGGAAGTGACTGGGTACGACCTGGTGATATGTGAAATGTGTGGTGTACGTTTGTTGGTGGCTGATATGTGATGTGTGACCGTGGAATGAGTGCCATAACTGTATGGGAGTATAGTTTCTTGGGGCTCACTGCCTGTAATATATATTAAAATTAATGGAACAGGTGCCGATATGATGAGGAGAAAAAGAATTAGGAGATAGTTATGCTTCTGTTGCAATGATGTCCTGCTCTTGGAAGGTTGGGGAGGGGAGGGGGGTGTTTACAGGGATGTTCGTTGAGGGAGAAAAAAATAGATAAGTAAAAGTCTAGATCTATTGTGTAAATTCCTACAATGTCTTACAGTCTTAGGATGTATATTATGTACATTGTGCATATGTGATATTTTGTACATTTATCCTTTGTACCTGATGTCTTTTTGATGATTGGATCTTTGATTTGACTGTCATTTGATGATGAAAAAGAAAATTGATAATAAAAAATTATCTGATAAAAAAAAAAAATGATATTTACAAAAGGATTCTAATTTAAAGTGGACATATGGAGAATGTGAATTAATAACTATTTTATGAGGTATCGCCATCTGTCTTAAAAGGAAAAAAAAAGTTCAAATTTAGAAAATAGCTAATTTTTCCAAATTTTCGGTAAATTTCGGATTTTTTTGGGTAATTGGTCAACTGAAATGTACCACTAATATGAAGAAGGATGTGTCACGAGAAAATGTCTTAGATAAGTAAAAATATTCCAAAGTTATTACCACATAAAGTGATGTTGATGTTGAAGTTCCTTAGGGCTCAGTACTAGGTCCTCTACTCTTCTCCCTCTATACAGCCCCCATCGGACAGACTATCAGTAGATTTGGCTTTTGATACCATCTCTATGCTGACGACACCTTACTATACACTTCGTCCACTGACATCACCCCTGCTTTACTCCAAAACACAAGTAATTGTCTGGCAGCTGTCTCTAACATCATGTCCTCTCTGTATCTAAAACTGAACCTCTCAAAAACTGAACTTCTTGTCTTTCCCCCATCTACTAACTCACCTAAACTTGCACTATCATAACTCCTGTGCAACATGCCCACTGTCTTGGGGCCACATTTGACTCCAATCTCTTCTTTGTTCCCCATATTCAATCACGCTCTTGTCGTCTGCACCTCAAGAATCTCACAAGAATCCACCCTTTTCTTACGGTGGAAACGGTAAAAACTCTTATTGTTGCCTTGATTCATTCTCGTCTTGACTACTGCAACGCATTACTAATCGGTCTCCCTCTCACTAAACTCTCCCCGCTTCAGTCTGTTCTAAATGCTGCAGCCAGGCTCATCTATCTGTCCACCCGCTATACTGATGCTACTGGGCTGTGCCAATCACTTCACTGGTTGCTCATCCACCACAGAATACAGTTCAAACTTCTCACCCTCACCCACAAAGCTCTCCTGTCACGACCATGGTCATGGTCGTGACTCCTGGACCCGCATGCGGTTGTCTGTGGTTTGGTTTTCTTGTCAACCACATGGTGAGGGCTGCTAGTATCTTGCCTCAAGTGTGGTTGCCGCTGACAACATGATCATAGTCGCAGTATAGCAGCCTGAGCTGTTGCGAGGCAGCTTGCTGTGAAGTGCATGTGGTTGCACCAGGCAACCTCTCTTTGTAGGTGTGCCTATTGTTTGTATGGTGTGCACTTTCCCTGTTTGTTGTGCACAAGCTTTCTGTATGTGTGCACTTTCTCTTTAAGTGGCTTCACTACCCTGGCTGGTCTTGGAAGGGTTAATTCCCTTTCCAGTGTGTGTGGCCACTTGGGCTATTTAGCTTCCTGCTGGCTAGCAGAAGCTGAGGGGTACTTCAGCCATGCTGTCTTGCTGGAGTCATCCTCCTGGTATCCTTATACCATCTCTCCAGTGAGGGCCACCCTTGCGGTCATGAAAACATGTGGTGATGTTATGCTTTATGTTGGTTTCCTTTCTATGTTTAGTGCAGCTATGGATCTGGGTTCCTGTGTGTTTATGTGTGTGTGCTGTGTCCATTTATGTTTGGTGTGGACATCAGCTTGTGAGCACAGGATCCAGTCAGCAAGGCTGTGGCAGGTAGGTTTGGAACTAGAGTAGTTCACCTGCCATATCCATATGTCTGTATATGTTTCCCCTTCCTTGCTGTTTGGCCAGTTGAGACTCCTGCTTCTCCGCATCCAGGAGGAACAGGTCGTCTACTCAGCTCCTAGCTCAGGGATCTGCGGAGGGTTAGTAGGGATCTGAGGTTCCTGAGTATGAGCCCTCCTACCATCTGGGTCGGCTCATACAGCTAGGAGTCAGGGTCAGAGTTAGGGACGCATTAGGAGCTGACCTGCTCCCTAATTCTGTTGTCCTGGCCAAGCAGCTTTCGCATATGTGTAACATCACACGGCTGAGGGTTTCCCCCATCCTCAAGCCGTGACATCTCCACAGTGCTGCACCTCCATACATCTCCTCCCTCATCTCCATCTACCACCCTACTCGTGCTCTCCGTTCTGTTAGCGACCTAAGATTAATAACCTCCATAATTTGTACCTCTCACTCCCGTCTTTAAGACTTTTCTCGAGCTGCACCTACTCTCTGGAATATTCTGCCCCGGAATACTAGGTCAATCCACAACTTCTCCACCTTCAAACGTGCCTTAAAAACACATCTTTTCAGGCAGGCTTATCAAGCTACCTAAACTGATTATTCCCCGACTAAACCTCCCCCACTAACTCCTCTGGCCTGAACTCGATCCTCTAGTTTTGTTTTGTATATGAACCCTATGAACTTGTAAAGCGCTGCGGAATATTGTGGCGCTATATAAATAAATTGTATTATTATTATTATTACATGTCAGACTTGAAAAAACAGCCTGGTCCTTAAAATGAAAACTGGCTCGGTGTTGAAGAGGTTAATTGGGAACATTACACTGTTTGTGTACCATTTATTACAAACAGTTGGAGCAATTTTTAGGGCTAAATTGGGTGCCCTAGTGTATTTAATTGGAAGTTTTGGGTCGATGAGTCCGAGCACCTTGTATTTTATCAATATAGCTCAATGTCTAAAAAAAATAGATTAAATCTTTTGGGCTGTGTGTTAAATGGAAAAATTAATTTAGTTTCTCTCAAGGTACCAAAAGACCCAGCAAGCCTGAGGTGGAAGGAACATATTATTATTACTATTTATTATTAAAGCGCCATTCATTCCATGGTGCTGTACATATGATAAGGGGTGCACATACATAATACAGACAATTGCAATAAGCACAAACAAGATGAGTTACAAACTGCTACAGAAGGAGAGAGGGCCCTGTCCGTGAGGGCTTACAATCTACATGGCATGGGAGAAGGACACAGTAGGTAAGGGTAAAGCTGGTCATGGCAGTACAGCAGCAGCAGGGTCACTGGTTCTAGGCTTCTCTGAAGAGGTGAGTTTTCAGGATTCTTTTGAAGGATTCCACTGTAGGTGAGAATCTAATAGTCTGGATAGTATTTGGTGATGTCTGGACCAGAGTGTTGTCAGCATAAAAGTGATGCTGAAAGCCATTGGACTCTATGAGCTGTCCGAGTCTGAAGGTGTAGACTGAGAAGAGCAACTCCTTCACCATGTTTGCAGCCGGGGCAGAATGTGTGAGTGAAATGAAATCCGCTATAAGAGAGTGCAGCAGGGGAGGCAGTGTCAGAGGGTGTCAACCAAGTTTCTGTTAGACCCAGAAAGGAAAGTCTGCGAGAGATGAAGAGGTCATGAATGTAGGAGAATTTGTTGCAGAGCGAAAGTTCCATAATGCTACTGCATGAGGGACCAAGGGAGCAGGGGTCCGGGGAATTGTTTTCAGTTTTAAGGGGTGGCAGTAATTTGTAGAAGAAGCTCGCTAGTGGGAGGTAGATGTGATAGTGGGAATTTGCTGAGGGGGGGGGGGGGGGGCTGGATTTGGAAATATATAACCAGCAATAAGGAGAAGCAGAGAAATTGTTAGTAGGTGAGAGTATGAGAGGGCATGAGGAGGCTGTGTGTTTTTGGGAAGGAAGTGTTTAATATTGCCAAACAGGTTTGTGCAAGCGGTCAGGTGAGTAGGTAGCCTGGAGGGAGATATATATATAGTTCCTTACTAGGTGAAGGGATGTGGGGGTATTTCAGAAGGTTTTGAAAAAGTGGGAAAAGTAGTAAGAAAAACTGAAACATTGTTTGTATTAACTATTTCTGTAGTTACCTTTGGTTAATTTCTGGTATAATTCAATATGTGCACTTAAAGAGTCTCAAATAAAAGATGTTGCATTGAAAAGACCAAGGTCTGAAAGACCTAGTGACTTATATTTATACCACTTAGTGTTCAGTCAGGTGTGAGGGTGTTACATTTGACTTAATCAAGGGAAGACCAGATACAGGGTTAAAATAGTCAATGTAAACAAATACTCATTACACCCAGCAGGGAAAAAGACATTAAGGTTCAATGCAGACATACCAGGGGATGAGAAGAGGGAAAGATGAGAGGTGTGGACAATATCAGACTTTGGAAAAGCTGGGTGGAGCATTTAGGTTCAATGCAGACATACATGGAGAGGAGAGAATGGGGTCATGGTCAGTAGGCAGTGATGACACAGTGGATTCCAAATCCATAATATTCAATTGTGGTATAATTCAATATGTGCACTTAAAGAGTCGCACTTAAAAGATGTTTCATTGAAAAGACATATTATCACAGGACCTGTGGGGACCCAGAAGAATGAGTTGTTCACAAGTAGAAGGAGTACATTGTACAGCAGCAGGGTCAGCACTGTGGAAATATCAGCACGCTCAGCACACCACGTAAACTGTGTGGAGGCAGCGTGGCACATGTGCTGTGGAGTCATCAGAACGCTGAGTTCATCACGCAATTTGCTACAGTGTCAGTGCAGTCAGTTACAGCTCCTACTAAAATGTTGTGAGCTAAATGCACAATAATATTGACAACTATACTCTACATAGGCTGGGGCTATTTTGCCAAAAAATAAAATCTCAATTTTTCTTTCAACCTTATGGACGATTTTCTGTTTTCTTATTTTTGTTAATTAAACTGAAAAAAAATAATAATAAATAATACCAAGACTATATAGACTGGCAGTGCAGGGGTTACTACATATATATATATATTCATATATATATCTTATAGAGATATATATATATATATATATATATATATATAGATATAGATATAGATATATATATATATACAGGGAGTGCAGAATTATTAGGCAAGTTGTATTTTTGAGGATTAATTTTATTATTGAACAACAACCATGTTCTCAATGAACCCAAAAAACTCATTAATATCAAAGCTGAATATTTTTGGAAGTAGTTTTTAGTTTGTTTTTAGTTTTAGCTATTTTAGGGGGATATCTGTGTGTGCAGGTGACTATTACTGTGCATAATTATTAGGCAACTTAACAAAAAACAAATATATACCCATTTCAATTATTTATTTTTACCAGTGAAACCAATATAACATCTCAACATTCACAAATATACATTTCTGACATTCAAAAACAAAACAAAAACAAATCAGTGACCAATATAGCCACCTTTCTTTGCAAGGACACTCAAAAGCCTGCCATCCATGGATTCTGTCAGTGTTTTGATCTGTTCACCATCAACATTGCGTGCAGCAGCAACCACAGCCTCCCAGACACTGTTCAGAGAGGTGTACTGTTTTCCCTCCTTGTAAATCTCACATTTGATGATGGACCACAGGTTCTCAATGGGGTTCAGATCAGGTGAACAAGGAGGCCATGTCATTAGATTTTCTTCTTTTATACCCTTTCTTGCCAGCCACGCTGTGGAGTACTTGGACGCGTGTGATGGAGCATTGTCCTGCATGAAAATCATGTTTTTCTTGAAGGATGCAGACTTCTTCCTGTACCACTGCTTGAAGAAGGTGTCTTCCAGAAACTGGCAGTAGGACTGGGAGTTGAGCTTGACTCCATCCTCAACCCGAAAAGGCCCCACAAGCTCATCTTTGATGATACCAGCCCAAACCAGTACTCCACCTCCACCTTGCTGGCGTCTGAGTCGGACTGGAGCTCTCTGCCCTTTACCAATCCAGCCACGGGCCCATCCATCTGGCCCATCAAGACTCACTCTCATTTCATCAGTCCATAAAACCTTAGAAAAATCAGTCTTGAGATATTTCTTGGCCCAGTCTTGACGTTTCAGCTTGTGTGTCTTGTTCAGTGGTGGTCGTCTTTCAGCCTTTCTTACCTTGGCCATGTCTCTGAGTATTGCACACCTTGTGCTTTTGGGCACTCCAGTGATGTTGCAGCTCTGAAATATGGCCAAACTGGTGGCAAGTGGCATCTTGGCAGCTGCACGCTTGACTTTTCTCAGTTCATGGGCAGTTATTTTGCGCCTTGGTTTTTCCACACGCTTCTTGCGACCCTGTTGACTATTTTGAATGAAACGCTTGATTGTTCGATGATCACGCTTCAGAAGCTTTGCAATTTTAAGAGTGCTGCATCCCTCTGCAAGATATCTCACTATTTTTGACTTTTCTGAGCCTGTCAAGTCCTTCTTTTGACCCATTTTGCCAAAGGAAAGGAAGTTGCCTAATAATTATGCACACCTGATATAGGGTGTTGATGTCATTAGACCACACCCCTTCTCATTACAGAGATGCACATCACCTAATATGCTTAATTGGTAGTAGGCTTTCGAGCCTATACAGCTTGGAGTAAGACAACATGCATAAAGAGGATGATGTGGTCAAAATACTCATTTGCCTAATAATTCTGCACTCCCTGTATATATATATATATATATATATATATATATATATAAATCCAGAAAAACGGGCGGCACGCCAATGGATAAAAGTAAGTGAACCTTTATTCACCCAGGTGGTGCCAATCCAGAAAAACGGGCGGCACTCCAATGGATAAAAGTAAGTGAACCTTTATTCACCCAGGTGGTGCAAATCCAGAAAAACGGGCTGCACTCCAATGGATAAAAGTAAGTGAATCTTTATTCACCCAGATGAATAAATATATAATCTACAGTGCTGCTCATAATTATTCATACCCCTGCCAAATTTTGACTTAAAGTTACTTTTATTCAACCAGCAAGTTATTTTTTGACGGGAAATGACAGGTGTCTCCCAAAAGATAATAAGATGATGTACAAGAGGCATTTTTGTGAAAAAATAAAAACATTTCTCAGCTTTTATTTACATTTGAGCAAAAAGTGTCCAGTCCAAAATTATTCATACCCTTCTCAATAATCAATAGAAAAGCCATTCATCTTTAGCAATGAGCTCCAAATCTTTCAGGTTGGAGGGTCTTCTTGCCATCATCCTGATCTTTAGCTCCCTCCACAGATTCTCACTTGGATTCAAGTCTGAACTCTAGCTGGGCCACTCCAAAAAGTTAATGTTGTTGTGTGCTAACCATTTCTTCACCACTTTTGCTGTGTGTTTTGGGTCATTGTCATGCTGAAATGTCCACTGGTGCCCAAGGCCAAGTTTCTCTGCAGACTGCCTGATGTGGTCGTTGAGAATCCTCATGTATTGCTCTTTTTTCATGGTGCCGATTACTGTAATTAGGTTCCCTGGTCCATTGGCTGAAAAACAACCCCAAAGCATTAGGTTCCCACCACCATGTTTGACAGTGGGGATGGTGTTCTTTGGGTTGAAGGCGTCTCCTTTTTTACGCCAAATGAAGGAAACATCATTGTGACCAAACAATTAAATTTTTGTTTCATCTGACCATAACACAAGACTTCTGGTCTTCTTCTTTGTCCAGATGAACTTTTGCAAAGGCCAAGCAAGCTTTTGTGTGCCTTATCTGGAGAAGTGGCGTCCTCCTTGGTCTGCATCCATGGAACCCAGCAGTGTGCAGTGTCCATTGGATTGTCTGCCACGAGACATTGCCACCAGCAGAGTCCTGATTCACCAGGATGGCCTTGGTGGTGATCCTTGGATTTTTTTTCACCTCTCTAACTATCCTCCTGGCCAGCACAGGTGTCACTTTTGGCGTACGACCACGTCCTCTGAGATTTTCCACAGTGCGGAACATCTTGTATTTTTTTATAATACTTTGCACTGTAGCCACTGGAACTTGAAAACATTTAGAAATGGCCTTGTAGCCCTTTCCTGACTTGTGAGCAGCCACAATGCGCAGCCACAGGTCCTCACTGAGCTCCTTTGTCTTAGCCATGACTGTCCACAAACCAACTGCAGAGAGTTGCTGTTTTTCACCTGTTTAGTTGATTAAAACAGCTGTTCCCAATTAATCAGGGTAATTAGGATGCTTTAGAAAAGCTTGGACTATTTGGAATGGTATAGAACTTTTGATTTCCCCAAAGACTGTGACAGTTTGTGAAGGGTATTAATTATTTTGGACTGGACACTTTTTGCTCAAATGTAAGTAAAAGCTGAGAAATGTTTTTTTTTCACAATAATGCCTCTTGTACATTGTTTTATTATCTTTTGGAAGACACCGATGTCATTTCCCGTCAAAAAATTACTTGCTGGTTGAATAAAAGTAACTTTAAGTCAAAATTTGCCAGGGGTATGAATAATTATGGGCAGCACTGTATATAAACTCACCTAAAGAATTATTAGGGACACCATACTAATACGGTGTTGGACCCTCTTTTGCCTTCAGAACTGCCTTAATTCTACATGGCATTGATTCAACAAGGTGCTGATAGCATTCTTTAGAAATGTTGGCCCATATTGATAGGATAGCATCTTGCAGTTGATGGAGATTTGAGGGATACACATCCAGGGCACGAAGCTCCCATTCCACCACTTCCCAAAGATGCTCTATTGGGTTGAGATCTGGTGACTGTGGGGGCCATTTTAGTACAGTGAACTCATTGTCATGTTCAAGAAACAAATTTGAAATGATTCGAGCTTTGTGACATGGTGCATTATCCTGCTGGAAGTAGCCATGTTCTCATTCTGTTTACGCCAAATTCGGACTCTTCCGGATTTTTCCAGTCTTCAATAGTCCAATTTTGGTGAGCTCGTGCAAATTGTAGCCTCTTTTTCCTATTTGTAGTGGAGATGAGTGGTACCCGGTGGGGTCTTCTGCTGTTGTAGCCCATCCGCCTCAAGGTTGTGCGTGTTGTGGCTTCACAAATGCTTTGCTGCATACCTCGGTTGTAACGAGTGGTTATTTCAGTCAATGTTGCTCTTCTATCAGCTTGAATCAGTCGGCCCATTCTCCTCTGACCTCTAGCATCAACAAGGCATTTTCGCCCACAGGACTGCCGCATACTGGATGTTTTTCCCTTTTCACACCACTCTTTGTAAACCCTAGAAATGGTTGTGCGTGAAAATCCCAGTAACCGAGCAGATTGTGAAATACTCAGACCGGCCCGTCTGGCACCAACAACCATGCCACGCTCAAAATTGCTTAAATCACCTTTCTTTCCTATTCTGACATTTAGTATGGAGTTCAGGAGATTGTTTTGACCAGGACCACAACCCTACATGCATTGAAGCAACTGCCATGTGATTGGTTGACTAGATAACCGCAGTAATGAGAAATAGAACAGGTGTTCCTAATAATTCTTTAGGTGAGTGTGTGTGTATATATATATATATATATATATATATATACACAGATATAGATTAGCAGTGCAGAGGAGGATGGTGGGGGTGGGAGAGTGATACAGCAGGTGGGCAGACTTAGTGGTGTGGCAGGGCGAGGCTTACTGGCGCAGTGGGCAGGCCAAATTGATTTGACAAGTCTGTAAAAAAACGGAATCGTGAAAGGCCTCAAGGGCGAATTCATTGAATTGTTTTGATTAATTGCCTAGCCATAACTCGACATGCAAAAAAAAGTCATCCTTTTCACCCAGGAGAACAATGTAAAGCAGAAAATTGTTGGCAACTTTTTTAAAGGGGTTGTCTCACTTCAGAAAATGGTATTTATCATGTAGGCAAAGTAATTACTAGGCACTTACTAATGTATTGTGATCATCCATATTGCATACTTACCAACATTTCAGTTGGTCAAATCAGGGCATATAAGCCACTTATGGGTGGGGGTTGCTTTAGCCCCACTTATTTTTTGCTTGGGACATCTTGAATTTGCCAGGAGTGTCTCTTTTGAAACTATGATATTGCATCCTTGCTGGCTTGATTCATTTTCCCATCACATTATACACTGCTCACTTCCATGTTTACCACCCTGTAATCCAGCAGCAGTGGCCGTGCTTGCACACTATAGGAAAGGGCACCAGTCCCTCTGGTGGCCATAACTGCAGGAGTGCGCTTAGACAATCACAATACATTAGTAAATGCCTTGTATTAACTTTCTGTACATGATAAAGGCCATTTTCTGAAGTGAGACACCCCTTTAAGCCTGTAAATACCATCTGAAAGAGGCCATATTACAAAATGTGGTACATAGTAGCCAAATAGTATCCTATAAAATATATTGCTTCCCAAGAGTTGGATTGAGATAATAAATTGGTGCATCAATACCGTCATAAAATACATTCCAACAACTAAACAAGACATTAACATCTAAGACTTTATAGTGGGTCTGCATTTAGCATTCATGAGTGTCCGTATATGTAGACATGCAGGTTATTTTAATTGATTGCAGTATCTTTGGTTCTCAATCCATTATATTCTATTATATTTTATTATTGTTTTATCTGCAATATACAGTATATTGTACACAACCTATGCATGGAGTGTCTCAACTCTCTCTCCATAAAATAACATAGCATTAAAGCACTCAGCTTTGGGGTATTGTAGATGCTGCAATGTGTCCTACCTTTTATATTGTTGTTGTATAGTGTACATACAGTTTAGGGTAGTCTGTAAAACCTATTTTATTATTATTAACAATCTTTTTTAACCTGTGAGTTTAGTAGTCATTTGTGATATGTAAGGGTAAACTAGGATCGGCTTTAAGCAATCTCTTGATCTTTCCTTCATATCTTCCTATTTTGTGTTTCCTCAGTCTCACATATTACATCATTTCTATATTAGGGTAGATGCTGATCCGTCTCACAAATGCATTGCAATACCGGATCTGTCTCTCCGGTGTCATCCGGAAAAACCGATACAGTATTTATTATTTTCACATTTTTAAAGGTCTAGGCATGCGCAGACCGGAAGAATGGATCCGTCAATGCGGCAATTTTAATGGCACTAATACATTTAAATGGAAATGAATGCCGGATCCGGCATGTGTTCCATAATTTTGGACGGAGAGAAAAATGCAGCATGCTGCGGTTATTTCTCCATCCAAATACCGTGAAAGGACTGAACTGAAGACATCCTGATGCATACTGAACGTACTGCTTTCCATTCAGAATGCATTAAGATAAAACTGACCCCCGAGGAAGGAACTCAATACCAGAAAACTTTAACGCAAGTGTGAAAGTACCCTTACATCTCAAAAACAATTAGTTCTGGCAAATATGCATAAATATAAGAAAGCAGGGAAGCCAGTTTCTAGCTAGATAGGATTTCATACTGGAATGGCCCTATGCCTGTTAAAGTAACCATTGCCTCTGACCCTGCTGACATCAGCCCTGCCCATGGCAGCCATCTTTTCTCATGATCAACTGAAGTTCAGCAGCACATCTTAGCCTCCTCACATCCAAACTATTGGCATCCCTTTTACATTCAGCATACCTCCCAAATAACCAAGATCTGGCGGGAAGTCCCAGATTTCAGTCGGTGTCCCATGGTTCCAAGACATCTGAGGTATGTCCTGCTCTCAACTGTCTGCATCCTTAGGAGACAATTGATTGCAATGGTGAAGCAGGGAGCGGTCCGCCCCCTGCTTCACTATTCATCTCAACTGCCAGCGCTCCCCAGCAGACACGATACGGTCACACATCACACCTGCTAGGCTGTGTAGGAGGAGAGTACAGGCCTGGGAATCAGCTGGTGTGCTTCTCCTACACAGCCTAGCAGGTGCGTTGTGTAAACGTATCATGGCTGCTGGAGAGCACAGGGTGTGCTCCGATCATCGGGTGAGTATTTAGTGTTTTTTTATTTTATTAACAGTACAGGAGGTCAGTACTAAAAGGGGGGCATAACTGCTGTGAAAGGGGCACAATGTGGGCACAACTACTGTGAAGAGGGCACATATCTGAATATAACTACTGTGAAGGGGAACAATGTGGGCCTTATTAATGTGAGGGGGCACATTATGGGCGTAACTATGAAAGGGGCACAATGTGGGCATAACTAACTACTGAGTAGGGCACAAAAGGAGAATAATTACCATTTAGGGTCACTAAGGGGACAGAGTCCAATTGGATGTGTATAAATAGACATAAGGTGGAGTTAGAGACGTGGTTTAGTATTTTTTTTTTTAAATGCACACTGTTGCTATTGTCCATTTTTGCACTTTTCAAAAGTTGGGAGGTATGCATTCAGAACGTTAGTTAACCTTGCAGAATTGTATATTCATGCATGTTCATATGTTGTACGGAATGTATCCTGTATTTCACGCTGATGTTGCACTGTAATACATTACCCCCCGCCTAATCCTGACTTAGACCTCTCATCCAATTAAGCCAGTACTCTCTGCTCTGCACTTATGAGGGGCAATCACCCCGAAACAGCTGTCTGCAGATGAGATGCTGGCTTATTTAATATCCGAGTCATGTCTCTGGGTCTATTTAAAGGGTCGAGCATTGACTTATAGGATAACTGCCTTACATCAGGTAGCATTCAGAGGCAGAGCTTGTTAAGAGTTCATTTGCATCCCTTTCTTTACTGCATAGTGCCATGTGCTCATTCACTACAGTAAGTGCATTCTTTAATTTCTTTCTATTTCTCAGTTTCACCCTATCCTTATAATAAAAGTTGAAGCTGGATTTACTGCAGTGTGAATGAAATATTAGGAGGGACATATAGTTGATTTGTCCAATCAGAAGGGCTTATACAAATGAAGAAAACCTGCTGATTGGAAAAATCAGTTCTGTCATCTCTATAACATACCTACTGTTCAGCCGCACCCTGAGTATAAGTAGTTAAACCTGCCCTGTGGATTTTGAACCTCAGAGAACTGCAGTTTCGTTTCTGTCTTCCTCTGTCAGCCATGGCGTCTGCTGATCTGAGAGCTGAGCTGGACTGCTCCATCTGTCTGCACACCTATACAGATCCTGTAATGCTGAGATGTGGACACAACTTCTGCCGGGTCTGTATTGATCGTGTACTGGATACACAGGACGAGTCTGGGGTTTATACCTGTCCTGAATGCAGAGAAGAGTTTCAGGCGCGGCCTGCACTGATGAGGAACTTAGCTCTGCGTAACATTATGAAGAATTTATTGGTTACTCAACATAAAGAGACGGAAACTGGGATCTTCTGCACTTATTGCGTGGACTCTCCTGTACCTGCTGTTAAATCCTGTCTACACTGTGAGGCTTCTCTGTGTGAGAAACACTTGAGAGTTCACAGCAAGTCATCCGAACACGTCTTATCTGACCCCAGCACTTCCCTGGAGAACAGGAAATGTTCTGTCCATAAGAAGATCCTGGAGTATTACTGCACTGAGGACTCTGCTTTTATCTGTGTGTCCTGCAGTTTGGCTGGAGAACATCAGGGACATCGGGTGGAGATGCTGGATGAGGCCTCTGAGAAGAAAAAGAAAAAACTACGACATGTTCTCAGGAAACTGACTGCAAAGAGAGAGAAGACTGAGGAAAGAGTCCAGAACCTGGAGGAACGCTGGAGAAAAGCACAAGAAAAAGCATCTGAAGAAGCAGAGAGAGTCACTGCCCTGTTTACAGACATCAGGAGACAACTGGACGACCTGGAGAAGAGAATCCTGAGTGAGATCTCCAGGCAGGAAAATAAAGAGTCACTTTCATTCTCTTCTCTGATCCAGAAGCTGGAAATAAAGAAGGACGAGCTGCCCGGGAGGATGAGACACATTGAGGAGATGTGTAACATGACTGATCCACTGACTGTCTTACAGGAACCAGATACAGGAGACTTGTGTGATCCTGAGGAGGAAGGAGGTGAGGAGGACATAAATAGATGTCTCCATGATGTAGGGGATCTGGATGTGACTGTGATCTCAGACAAATTACATACATTATGTGACATAATAACAGATATAAGGAGAGGGATCTATGTGGAGGGTCCTGGAGACATATTACTGGATGTAAACACAGCTGCTAATGACATCCTTATATCAGACGACCTGAAAACTGCAACCTGTACAATATATAATCAGTATCATCCAGAATCAGCAGAGAGATTCCTGAATAATCAGGTGATGAGCAGCAGGGGATTTACCTCAGGGCGACATTACTGGGATGTGGAGGGCAGTGGATCAGGGGATTGGATGGTAGGGATGTGTTATCCCAGTATGGACAGGAGGGGAGAATGGTCAAAAATTGGATATGATAACAACAAGTCCTGGAGTTTGATGAGGTATAATAATCAGCATTCAGTGATACAAGACTGTAAAGAGATCCGGTTACCTGACGAGATCTCCAGTAATAGATTCAGGATATGTCTGGACTATGAGGCCGGGCAGCTGTCCTTTTATGAGCTGTGTGACCCCACCAGACACTTACACACCTTCACTGCCACCTTCACCGAGCCCCTTCATGCTGCAGTATGTATATGGAGCGGTTCTGTAAAGATTTTAGGGAGAAGCCGCTACTGGGAGAAACCATAATCTATTAAGTCTGTCCAGAGACTGGTGATGTTATGGAGAGCTCCATGATAAGGATAGATAGACAGTGATAGTTCGCAGTGTTCCCATCTGGCGATGCACAAGTAAGCCCTTACCTGTGCCGCGAGCCGATCTGAAATCAAATGCGGTCACCGGGAGCAGGCAGTTCCGAGAACAGCCCGATGACGGCCCCCGGCGGCTGTTCTCGGAACTGCCTGCTCCCGGTGACCGCATTTGATTTCAGACCGATTCCCGGCACAGGCAAGGGCTTACCTGTGCATCGCTGGACGGGTGAGTCAAGATGGCAGCCCGCATGTGTTCGTTGGCGAACACTGCGAACTGACCATCACTGAGGATAGATAGGATAAATGAACAGGTCAGGTTACATCTGGGCTCTCTCAGTTTTACACCTGATATAAATGTTTTCTGAGATTGCACATAATAACCAATGTACAGTCTATAAGGGTCGCTACACACAGGAATTTGCACAGGTGTGTTTTTACCACAAAAAAACTCCATAGACACCGGCTATATTTCTTTCCATAATGTATGTGTTTTTTTTTTCAGGTGTTTTTTTTTTTGTAAATGACTGCGTGAGCCAGGTTTTTCCCCAATAGAGATATCCAGAAAAAACAGCAAAGGCTTCCGCATGGTGCATTTTTCAAAAAACACCAGAGAGCCAAAACACAGCACCCAATTAATATAAATGGAGCAAAAAAACCTTTGTATAGTATAGCCTGCATTTCATATTTCCCATAGACCTTCAGCTCACATTTGAAGCTGGTGTTTTGCCTAAAAAAAAAAAATACACCAAAAACAGCAGGTCATTATTATATACAAAGGGCTTATGAAAGATTGAATCTATAAAATAGCTAATGCTGGGAGTTGTAGTCCACAGTTTATAATTCTGGTTTATGCTTCTGGCTTTAGCTTGAAAAACCAGAATAGGGTAATCCAGCCTGAGGCTAGTTTCAGAAGAGCGTGTTTGGTCTGGGAAGCATAGTCCATGTGACTAGACTGACCAGGGCTAATCTGACTAAACTTTCGGTATCATAGTGATTTATGATGCTGTGAGTTACAGGCCACACACAGGTCTACTATCCCATTCTCACTGAATCTTTTCACAGACCAGTAGCCCCTCAGGCTGGAATTCACAGTGAAATAGATCACTATGATGCAGTGAATTTGGCTCAGACAAATCATGGTTGGTCTGGGAAATGTGGCCGTCAATCGGACAGTGTTTCACTCACTGGCTGTAACCGGCCTTAAATAGTGACATAGTCGATAAGGTTAAAAAAAAGACACAGGTCCATCAAGTGTATTCTGTAATACTAGTATGTTGATCCAGAAGGCTCATGGCAATCAGAATAAACCTATGACAATGGCAAACCTTCTTCCCTGTAGGCATAGAGGATGCCCTCTTGTCATGGTTCTAAGCCTAGGTGTAACTAGATTAGAAAGATCTCCACACTGTCCATTTATATATTTGCACACTTTAATTGAGTTACTTCTAAAGGTACCTTTACACAAGGCAAGTATCGGGTAAATTATCGATAAATCAAGCAAAATTATGGAGCAGTGTAAACGCAATGAACGATAGACCAACAACCGACAATTACAATTTTGTGAACGATAATTGGAGCCTCTAAAGGGTCATTGTTGAAATGTTCACTACACCAAGAAACAACTTGTTCGTTGCTCAATCGTTCTGATCATCTACTCGTGTAAAGGTATCTTAAGCTGTCTTTTTTCCAAACGGAAAAACCCCAAGTCTTTTTACTGCAATCCACTTTTTCCCTTAAAGGGGTTGGCCACTTGCCTATAAATATAATGCATGAGATGTACATTGTACAACCACTGAGGTATACTAATTTAATATGGCACCCATAACATAGATCTTACTAAACTATGAGTCAATGTAAAGAGAACTATTATATACTACCTCAGAGGTCCCAAATCTTTTGTTTGTCACGAGCCAAAATATGAACGGACAGTGTTGAGCCACCATAGGTGTTAAAAAGGGAAGAATGTCATTAAACATAAGGCATGGTAAGGCCGATTTCACACCTCAGTTATTTCCATCAGTTATTGTCAGCGGGTCAAAAACACAGAACAGGAGCAGATCTTCCCATATTAGCCTATCTCTGTGTAGACTTTACTCCTGGTTTTGGCTCACAATCATTAATGGAAATAACTGACCAAATAACTGAAGTGTTAATTTAGCCTTATATGGCTCTTAACCCAATGATATCTACTAGTTTTGATGCTAATATTAAAGGCTATAGTCACATTTGGAGCCATTTTTTATTATTGACCTAGATATATTATGAGCTAAAATATTTTTAATAGATTTTTATTAGACATTTTGCTTCATTTGGATCCTGTAGCTTCTATGTTTCACAGTACATAGTACCTGCAAACAGTCATTTAGTATCAAATCTGTCAAGAGTGGCTTTCTGATGGTTGGATGTCCAGGTCCTCTCTTGAAAATTCTACTTTATTTTGGGCATAAATGAGCTTAGAAGATAATTCAGAAGAGGTCAGAGAAGGACTGAAGACCAAGCTGTCAAACAGCCAGTTTTACGAATTTAACAGCATTCTGAAGCTTGCTTGTGTACTGTGAAACATAGAAGATGCAATAACCTAATAAAGCAAATGTCTAGAAAAAAAATACATTTTACAATGTTTTAGCCCAATAATATATAGCAATGATAAAAAAGACTCCAAATGTGTCCTTATCCATACAAGAGTCAAAACCATAACGCTGGCAGTAACCACTGGGGTAAGAGCCATAAGAAAGAAAAGGGGTCTATAGATTAGACTGACATTGAGCTAAATGTGTTATGTAGCTGCCAGGTTAAGGGCCACATGCTGGGGGTCTGAGAACCATATGTGCCCCCCAACCTACTGGTTGGGAAACACTATTACAGGGCTATACCCTGGACTCTTATTTCATGTTTCTTCCTGGGTTTCATCCTCAGAGTTCTTCAGTGTCAAGTGTCCTTTCATATACAATATATAGAAATATCTGTATCACTCCTAAATTTCTTCTCCAGTGACTGTAATCTTTAGAACTCATCAAAGATCCTCCTCCATATTGTTTTTGTGTCTTAGTTCTCACATATTTCCATCTGCCCTATAGAGGTATATAGATGTAATAGAGATAGCTAAGGACCTCCTCTATCAGCCAGAAAGCAGAGACGTTAATCTAAATGTCCACCAGGTTTTACCACATATTCCCTGTATCAGGGGGTATGTAAGGCAGACAGCATATTCTCCCCAACAAAATCAGTTGTTTGCTGGGTGCGCTGAGAGCCACTGCAATCTGTAAGGGGTTGTAGACTGGACAACTTTTGTATTCATGTTATCACTGCTCTATTCCAATGTCTATATTAAGCCTTACACCTCATTCACACATCAGTGATTTTGAGCCAAAACCAGGAGTGGCACTACACAGACATAAGGTATGAAGGAAAGATCTGCACCTGTTCTGTATTTAGAGCCACCCCTGGTTTTGGCTCACAATCACTGATAGAAATCACTGACCAAACACTGACGTGTAAATGAGGCCTTAATGTAACAATTTAAGAAATCAGAAGAATACACAATTCTGACCAGAAATAATAACTTGGTTTCTATTTCTATTAATGGACAATGGTTGAAGTGGCAAAGAACTGGTCCAAACAAAACAGTATTCACCTGAAGGAGGCCTGGTGTAATCTCAGCCTCTTTTATGAGTTCAAATAGTTTATATTATATGTACAGGGACACCTGAATAATACCAAGGAATCAGAACCTCCAAACAGGGGTGTAGCTAGAGGGTGGTTAGAGTGGAATGTGGGTGCCAGAGGGTGCTAATGAGCCAATCTGTCTTGGCCACAATACTTTGATATAGGGCTGGAGCATCAAACTGAATCTTCTGCCTCAGGTGAAGGACAGCATAGCTATGACTCTGCCTCCAAAAAATAACTTTCACACTTAAAGGGGTTGTCCACTTTGTAGAATTCATTTTTGATAGCTGGTTCCCATGAGGATAAGCTGATCATAAGGTGTCCTACTACTGAAACCCCCAGTGAGCTGCTGTAAATTTTGCAGGAACCCATTAGTCCTCTAGGACAAGAGATGTTCTTTATAACAACTGAATGGCTCATGATAACCGATGACATGTGAATGAATATATACTATATAAACATGACATGATTACATGTGAACAAATATGTACTATATGAATATGCTATGATGAGATATTATATATCTTGAGAAAGGATGAAGCTTAAACATTGAAATTTGTGTTTGACCCAATAAAATTGATTACATGGTGAGCTGATGTCTCTTCTTGTTGTATAATGGACAGATCGTATTTGACAAATCAATACAATTTATAACATTATTTATGAATATTGGTGAATAGCGTTAAAATAATACAAGACAAAAACTGTGGCAGAACTTTTATTAATTCTTCCCATATCATCTATGGAACTCTTCTGTACCAAATTCACCTACAGCATAGTGTAGTTTTCTCTGTTGGATTCTGTGAGACTCTGACAGAAGAAACTCATGGCATGCAACAGCAACATCTAAGTGAGAATGTCTCTGTGTGCCACCATACCAATTTCTGTACATGGCTATGGCGTATGCAGTAGGCCTTATTCTGTGTCCGGTACAGAATATGGTACCTGACCCCTTTGTGCACTCTGGAAATCTAAGGCCAATTTCATACCTCCCAAGTTTGTAAACGAATAAAGAGGGACACATTGTGCGGCGCACCATGGCACATTTTTTCCACACTAAGCCATGCCTCTAACAAAACATAACTATACACCAGTCCCCTTTATGCCCCCCACATAGTAATTGTTCTCCCTTCATGCCACCACACAGTATTTATGCCCACAGTGTGTCTTAACAGAATTATGCCCAGATGTGCCCCCAATAATATGACCAGATTGTGTCCCTCAAAGAAAGTAAAAATAAATAAATAAATAAATCCACCACATACTTCTTCCAAGCAGCAGCAGCAGCAGCAGCAGGACATCGGCTGCTCTAGTCTGTGAAGGAGGCGGAGCCGAGGCTGCTGGCCCCACCCCCCGCACAGACAAGAGGCAGGAGGGAGGAATGATGGAGCAGGTAGCCAATGCCGGCTCTCTACTTCCTCATAATACAGGCAGCTGTCTCTACTTTCTGTGGAGGCAGACACAGCTGACAGAAAGCGGGAGACACCTCCCCCGTACCGGGGCAGCCACTGCAATCTGGGACTGTCCCGCTGGATTCGGGACGGTTGGGAGGTATGAAATTTTACATAAGCGATACAGAACGCTCAATTTCTGTCAGGCCTTAGGCCTTCGAACAGTGGCGTTTAACAATCCACCTCCAAAATCAGGGTGGATTCCATGCTGATTTATACGGCATTTTTGGCGCCTTTTTTAACCAACGGATGTTTACTGCATTTTCCGTTTGCGGTTTTGGCACGGACCTGCTCCAAAAACCAAGCTCCAAAGATTGCTCCCATTCATTTCAAGGGGAGATTCAGGGAGGTAGGGCATGCTGCTTCTTTTTTTCCAGCACAGTTTGAATCTCACCGGGAAAGAAAGCCAATGCTATGTCCCATTGAAATGAATGGGAGGCTGTTTGAAGTTGTTTTTTGGCGCCGATTCTGACGTGGAAATCAATGTTTGTGAGCCAAAACCAGGACTGGAGTCTACACAGAGACAGGGTGTAATGGAAAGATCTGCACCTGTTCTGTGGTTTTGGCTCACAATCACTGATGGAAATCACTGACATCAATTAGGGCTCATGCACATGACCATATCTGTATTATGGTCATCAAAACACAGATCCTGGCCGTGTGCATGTCACCACTTTTTTTCAAAATTCTGTAGAAATGTCCTATCCTTGCAGACAAGAACAGGACATGTTCTATCTTTTTAGCAGTGCTGCAGAGCAGACATCTCTAATGGAAGTGTCTCTATGGCACAGCTACACGGCAATCTTGGTCACTCAACAGCTGTCGCAGCCAAGGGCCGCAGTGTAGCAGTGCCACCATAGAGATGAATGAGGTCGCAGCACGACTCGCACATGTGCAGTGACGGTGACCCTAGAACTGCAAAATTCGATTGAGCCCACTGCAATTTTGGCAGCGTCAGCTGTTGTGCGACTAAAATCTAACACTTCTTTCTATCTTGAGATGTTACTCCCTTTTCTATGCCACCGCTGTACCGGAGTAAGATTGCAACAATATTTGCAACTTTTTAAGACGTTGCAGTTGGAGTAAATGGTGTAAAAGTGCAAAATGCGGTAAAAGTTTTGCACAAATAAGCTAAACAAGTCTGGTTTGACGAATTCCCTTCCATAATTGTCACTAACCATATTCTAGATGACAGGTATGAGTATTCTTATGATTATTATGAGACGGTCCAGATTATGATTTATACAGTATGATTTCACAGCACTTTACAGTTAGCAAAAGTACATATGAGTACAATGATACAATAAGAACAACCTCCTTATTATCTGAAGGGAGGTCTGTATGCGCTCAAGATCTCCAGGATAGCTTAGTCCTTTTGATGTAGCATCTTCTGCATCAGCCACTGGAAAATAAAACTGAAGCTTCGCATTATCAGCTGCTAGAATCTTAGCTGGATCTTGGCTTCACTTCACTATCACGCAATAAATAAAGGCTTTGTCAGAGTTAAAAACTTCACAAAAGGCACCAAATGTCATGAAATAATCAGCCTATACTCCCCTATTTCTCCCCCACTGTTTCCAGCAGCAGAGCCCCAGTCATCCACCTGTGTACAGGTCCTTCTAAAAAAATTAGCATATTGTGATAAAGTTCATTATTTTCTGTAATGTACTGATAAACATTAGACTTTGATATATTTTAGATTCATTACACACAACTGAAGTAGTTCAAGCCTTTTATTGTTTTAATATTGATGATTTTGGCATACAGCTCATGAAAACCCCAAATTCCTATCTCAAAAAATTAGCATATCATGAAAAGGTTCTCTAAACGAGCTATTAACCTAATCATCTGAATCAACTAATTAACTCTAAACACCTGCAAAAGATTCCTGAGGCTTTTAAAAACTCCCAGCCTGGTTTATTACTCAAAACCGCAATCATGGGTAAGACTGCCGACCTGACTGCTGTCCAGAAGGCCATCATTGACACCCTCAAGCAAGAGGGTAAGACACAGAAAGACATTTCTGAACGAATAGGCTGTTCCCAGAGTGCTGTATCAAGGCACCTCAGTGGGAAGTCTGTGGGAAGGAAAAAGTGTGGCAGAAAACGCTGCACAACGAGAAGAGGTGACCGGACCCTGAGGAAGATTGTGGAGAAGGACCGATTCCAGACCTTGGGGGACCTGCGGAAGCAGTGGACTGAGTCTGGAGTAGAAACATCCAGAGCCCCCATGTACAGGCGTGTGCAGGAAATGGGCTACAGGTGCCGCATTCCCCAGGTCAAGCCACTTTTGAACCAGAAACAGCGGCAGAAGCGCCTGACCTGGGCTACAGAGAAGCAGCACTGGACTGTTGCAGGTCATTCGGAAATCAAGGTGCCAGAGTCTGGAGGAAGACTGGGAAGAGGGAAATGCCAAAATGCCTGAAGTCCAGTGTCAAGTACCCACAGTCAGTGATGGTCTGGGGTGCCATGTCAGCTGCTGGTGTTGGTCCACTGTGTTTTATCAAGGGCAGGGTCAATGCAGCTAGCTATCAGGAGATTTTGGAGCACTTCATGCTTCCATCTGCTGAAAAGCTTTATGGAGATGAAGATTTTATTTTTCAGCACGACCTGGCACCTGCTCACAGTGCCAAAACCACTGGTAAATGGTTTACTGACCATGGTATTACTGTGCTTAATTGGCCTGCCAACTCTCCTGACCTGAACCCCATAGAGAATCTGTGGGATATTGGGAAGAGAAAGTTGAGAGACGCAAGACCCAACCCTCTGGATGAGCTTAAGGCCGCTATGGGCCTCCATAACACCTCAGCAGTGCCACAGGCTGATTGCCTCCATGCCACGCCGCATTGAAGCAGTCATTTCTGCAAAAGGATCCCCAACCAAGTATTGAGTGCATAACTGAACATAATTATTTGAAGGTTGAATTTTTTTGTATTAATAACACTTTTCTTTTATTGGTCGGATGAAATATGCTAATTTTTTGAGATAGGAATTTTGGGTTTTCATGAGCTGTATGCCAAAATCATCAATATTAAAACAATAAAAGGCTTGAACTACTTCAGTTGTGTGTAATGAATCTAAAATATATGAAAGTCTAATGTTTATCAGTACATTACAGAAAATAATGAACTTTATCACAATATGCAAATTCTTTTTTAGTTTTTAGAAGGACCTGTGTAAAAGGCTGCAGCAGTGATGTAGAGGTTTACGCTCCACTAAAAGCTCTGTGTAGCACATGGGTGCAGGAAAAATCTCCTCCGGTGACGTGCTATTCTGGGCTTTTAGTGGAGCATAGCGGGCACAGACGGGAGCAGCGCTGTATGCTCGCACCAGTTTCAGGTGCATGAGAGACTTATTCTACTGCACTGATGTGCTGGGCCTTTTAGTGCAGCATCGCGGGCACAGGCAGGAGCAGTGCTGTATACTCATGCCAGTACTGAGCTGATCATGGCGTCTATTTCTCTACAACCTGTGCATTTAACTGGTGCCTCCCCTTCATACAAAATTCACACCTCCCTCAGTTCGACTCCCAATCCCTAATATACATAGTCTCCGCTGACCATGTCCATTTGTTGCTCTGCCTGATCTTAATCATGCATCCCCCCACGTACATGTTTTGCTGTAACATCCTATAAGTGTTGTGCTTGTTTCTCAGTCTTTCATCTGTAATCAAGCCTGAGGAAGGAGCCTTTGTGCCCTGAAAGCTTGCAATATGGATGTTTCTGGTTAGTTTATAAAGGTATCATTCCCAATACTTTTGCATTTATTAATGCAAAAGTATTCAACGTCACACCTATTGTACCAGAAGATGGACAGACCTAAGTCATGTCAGCCCTAGCAAGAAGTGCTGAAAATACAGCAGAGTCATCACAACTAGGCTTGAGCGAACCAAGCTTCGGATCATAGATTCGCAGTCGATATTCAAAAACCTAGTTTTTTAATGTTGTTTTCGTACAGCTTAAAAATGTATTGGCTTAGTGGAGCCAAAGTTCACATCGCCTGAAGTTGCGCGAGACTTCGGTATTCCTATCTGCATCTTTAAAAACATTTTAAAACAGGAATCCGAAGAGGGCTTTGTTACAGAGGTACCAGCCACTACCAAAGCCCACTTTGGATTCCCATTTTAAAATGTTTTTAAAGATGCAGATACCGAAGTAATTCACCAAAGTCTTGCGTGACTTCGGAAATAAGACCTCTAGCTCCATGGAGCCAATACATTTTATTGATGTACAGAAACAGCATTAAAAACAAAGTGTTTGAACAAATCGACTTTGGATCTATGATCATATTATAAATCCGAAGCTCGATTAGCTCAAGCCTAATCACAACGGATTAGGGCAACGATCCATGCGACTGTCAAGATGGACAGACAGACTGCAACCACCTTCCCCAGTACAATATGTTGGGAATGTGGGAAACATTTAAAAGTGTGCCTGAACTTTCATATAACTTTCTTTACATTTATTCCAAATGGCCTAGAAATCATTTCTGTAAAGCAGATCATTCGTTAATTAATTTTACCTTCATCTTGCAAAAATAGTACCCTGAAGTTCCAGCCAGTCGGAAGTCCCCCCCCCCCAGATGCTCACTTTTTTATGTTGCCATGTATGTAGTGTAGCGTATGGATTCCAGTCTCAGAGTATGAAGTGGAGGCACCAGTTAAATGCACAGGTTGTAGAGAAATAGACACCATGATCAGCTCAGTACTGGCATGAGCATACAGCGCTGCTCCTGCCTGTGCCCGCTATGCTGCACTAAAAGGCCCAGCACATCAGTGCAGTAGAATTAGTAATTCTCATGCACCCGAAACTGGTGTGAGCATACAGCGCTGCTCCTGCCTGTGCCCGCTATGCTGCACTAAAAGGCCCAGCACATCAGTGCAGTAGAATTAGTAATTCTCATGCACCCGAAACTGGTGTGAGCATACAGCGCTGCTCCTGCCTATGCCCATTACTCTCCACTAACAGCCTGGCATAGAACATTGGTGAGGGAGATTTAGTGATCCGCCTGCACTCAATTCTGGAGTGAGAAGTCGGCGCTGCTCCTGTCTGTGCCCGCTATGCTCCACTAAAAGCCCAGAATAGCACGTTAGCGGAGGAGATTTTTCCTGCACCCATGTGCTACACAGAGCTTTTAGTGGAGCGTAAACCTCTACATCCCTGCTGCAGCCTTATACACAGGTGGATGACTGGGGCTCTGCTGCTGGAAACAGTGGGGGAGAAATAGGGGAGTATAGGCTGATTATTTCATGACATTTGGTGCCTTTTGTGAAGTTTTTAACTCTGACAAAAGCTTTATTTATTGCGTGATAGTGAAGTGAAGCCAAGATCCAGCTAAGATTCTAGCAGCTGATAATGTGAAGCTTCAGTTTTATTTTCCAGTGGCTGATGCAGAAGATGCTACATCAAAAGGACTAAGCTATCCTGGAGATGTTGAGCGCATACAGACCTCCCTTCAGATAATAAGGAGGTCGTTCTTATTGTATCATTGTACTCATATGTACTTTTGCTAACTGTAAAGTGCTGTGAAATCATACTGTATAAATCATAATCTGGACCGTCTCATAATAATCATAAGAATACTCATACCTGTCATCTAGATGGTTAGTGACAAGTATGGAAGGGAATTCGTCAAGCCAGACTTGTTTAGCTTATTTGTGCAAAACTTTTACCACATTTTGCACTTTTACTCCAACTGCAACGTCTTAAAAAGTTGCAAATATTGTTGCAATCTTACTCCGGTACAGCGGTGGCATAGAAAAGGGAGTAACATCTCAAGATTAGAAAGAAGTGTTAGATTTTAGTCGCACAACAGCTGACGCTGCCAAAATTGCTGCCAAGACTGCAGAGGCACGGAGCAGTAACATGACTGATAATGCTCCGTGCCTCTCTGTGATCGCTTTACTACGAAATCACAGTTGTCACTGAGATTTCGTAGTAAAGAGGTCACAGAGAGGCACGGAGCATTATCAGTCATGTTAATGCTCCGTGCCTCTGCAGTCTGCGTCGGGTCTTGGCTCTCATTCACGGAGCGGATGTCACGCACGGCATCCGCTCGTGTGAAACAGCCCTTACACTGTTATACCAATTCTACGCCTACTATTATCTTGTGGACTTTGTAGATAACATCTTCACAGCACAGCAGCAGTAAACTGACAATGGATTACATAAGTATTGAGATGGTGTTTAGTTTAGAAAAAAATATCCCTTTCTAATGGAAGTGTCTCTCTAGGGCACAGCTACACGGCGATCTTGGTCGCTCAACAGCTGACGCTGCCAAAATTGCAGTGGGCTCAATCGAATTTTGCAGTTCTAGGGTCACAGTCACTGCACATGTGCGAGTCGTGCTGCGACCTCATTCATCTCTATGGTGGCACTGCTACACTGCGGCCCTTGGCTGCGACAGCTGTTGAGCGACCAAGATCGCCGTGTAGCTGTGCCCTAGAGAGACACTTCAATTAGAAGGGATATTTTTTTCTAAACTAAACACCATCTCAATACTTAGGTAATCCATTGTCAGTTTACTGCTGGTGTGCTGTGAAGATGTTATCTACAAAGTCCACAAGATAATAGTAGGCGTAGAATTGGTATAACAGTGTAAGGGCTGTTTCACACGAGCAGATGCCGTGCGTGACATCCGCTCACAGAGAGGCACGGAGCATTATCAGTCATGTTAATGCTCCGTGCCTCTGAAGTCTGCGTCGGGTCTTGGCACTCTTTCACGGAGCGGATGCCACGCACGGCATCTGCTCGTGTGAAACAGCCCTAACAGTTCTATTGTTCTCAAAAGGTGTATAGATGCCCACAGGAGAGTACTGCACTAATCAGTGTAATGTGTGATGCCCTAATTGAGTCACTCACCTGCTTCCTTCTCTGGCTAGTGAATGGTCTAACTGAAAATCTGAGACAGCTAAAAGTCCAAAGAAAGAGGAAGATAAAGGTCTATTCCGGTTGTTAAACGTTATGCACTATCCACAAATAGCCGAGCGCTGTACTTGGCCGCCCCTCCCCGATTTTATAGTTATCCCCCATTTTGTTGATAGGGGCTAACGTTTAATAACTGGAATAACCCTTTAAAGGGCCATGATAGGAACTATAAAGTAGCCTACACTGAATGACTTCAAAAGTTTATATCATTCACCTATATTATTATTTTTTTCAAATGCATAAAGTATTCATATAAAGGGGATTTCAGAGACTTCTCTACTGATGACCTAGTCTCTGGATAGATCATCAGTACATGATAAGTGATGGTGGTGGTGGGGAGTCTGACACATGGGAACCCTGTCGATCAGCAGTTTGAGAAGACACCGATGCTTGCAGTAGCATCACGGCCTTCTCACATCTTTCCCTAGGCCAAGTGATGACATGTTTATCGGTCACATGGCCTAGCTTAGCCCCATAGAAGTGAATGGGGCCGAGAACGATACCATGCACAGCCGCTATACAATATACGGCCCCTGTACTTAGTGAGCAGAGAGAAGGCCAAGGCACTCAAACGATTTATATGTAAAAATATTTTTTGCTTGTTCAGCTACTAGTCCTAGAACCATCTACTGATCCTTACAGGTAATGCATCACTAACTTTGTCAGAGAACTATCAAAAGTTTTGATTGGTGGGGGAGTGAGTGCAGAGACCCCCACAATCTCTATAATGAGGGGAGAGAAGTGAAAGCAAATAGCGCTCTCTCCCTTTGCTGCTCAGGACACAATTGAGACAGGCCCGTCTTGTGCAGCGATGAGAGAGAGCACAATATGCATGCACTTCTCTCCCCTCATTATAGAGAATATGGGGGTCTTAGCACTCAGACCCCAGTGATCAATACTTTTGAAACATCTCTTTGACATATCAAAAGTAAAAAAAAAAAAAAAAAGTTAGTGACCCTTTATGTTCTTCCTACACCAGATGGCTGTACAGTGCCTGGCGTACAGAATGTAAAACACCAGCTATGTGCAGACACTGAACAAAGAGGGAATGCAAAACGGTAGCTCTTGCAGCCATTACTGTTGTAGAACTTGCCATGTCAGACCTGATGTCTAATTTGCCACACATTAGCAGTTGGATTACGGTCACAAATCTTGGCCCCGCTGCAGGTCTAATGACCAGAAGCAATATCACTATAAAGATTTATGATGCTGTTAGTTCTGCCTATGGGCAAGCATATGTGGCAACAGTATAGATACTAAAATTAAGATACATTATGGCCATCTAATAGAGATCTTAGAGGTGGGAACTGTGAAATTTCAAAAACCAATACATATAGATAGTACTGCCTGTTCCTATAAACGATGTAGGCACATGTAGTCTATGTATATAAGGTAGGTCAGACAGTACTACCTCTATATATAATGATGGTATAGATAGTACCACCTCATTGTATACAACGAACAGACACTGAGTACTGCCTCCCTGTATGTAATGTAACAAATAGTACTGCCTCCACCGTTTCCTATACATGATATAGGCACAGATAGTACTGCCTCCCTGTATGTAATGTAAGAGCAGATAGTACGGCATTCCTGTACGTAAAGTAACAAATAGTACTGCCTCCGCCATTTCCTATATGTGATATAAGCACAGACAGTACCTCCTCTCCAGACCCACACCTATCAGACAATGGGGGCATATCCTAGCGATATGCCCCCATTGCATGTGATGGAAATAACACTTTAAGGCACAGAACCCCCATATTTCTGCTGAAACAAGCGTTAGGTCACCCTAGGATTCTCTATGGGTGATGTAGGGTGGGAACCACAGTGGGGTCTGGATTTTGCACCTGTAATATATGGGCATATTACAGCAGACTGAATCCAAGTGTTGCTATTGAGACGGCAATATCCTACTTCCCGTATTTCAAGATGATTAGAAGATTTTCTTATGGAATAAAAAATAATCCACAGGATACATAAATAGATTTCACCTTTATTTACAAGCATCTCGAAAAACACATTATAGGGAAGACCCAGCATACCTGCAAAAGAGAAGAAAAAAGTTACAACACACACATGGGCATATCTACAATTCCCATGTTATAGGCATTACCACCATACCCCAGTCATACTTGGTGCAGATTCAGATACAAAGGTGCCGTAATAACGACCACTGTAAGCAATGGGCACAAGGCAAACACACACACAGGGGGAGATTTATCAAACTGGTGTAAAGTAGAACTGGCTTAGTTGTCCATAACAACCAATCAGATTCCACTTTCCATTTTCCGAAGGAGCTGTGAAAAATGAAAGGTGGAATCTGATTGCTATGGGCAACTAAGCCAGTTCTACATTACACCAGTTTGATAAATCTCACCATGGTATGAAGAGGCCTTGAAGCTTATACTAGTACCCCGAATCAGAAACTGGAAAGGGGGATAAAATTATGGAAAACAAGAAAGTTTAAAAGGGGTAGTCCAGGATTTTGATCTATAATGGGTGGGGGTCCAACATCCTGCAGCCTTGCCAATCAGCTGTTACCTCAGCTGATCAGCCTGGGTGACAGGTGTTAGACCACCGCTACTCTGATATTGAGGGCCTGTCCTACGGATACACCATCAATACCAAAATCGTGGACACCCCCTTCAAAAGCTTTACGCAACCCTTAGCTATAGGCTGTATGTATATGGATGTTACAGAGGGCGTTCCTTCATATCTTCCTCTGGAGGACCCACATACAGTTAAGTATATATATATATATTTGGACACCGACACCATTTATTTAGTTTTTTACCCGTTTACTAAAACAGATTTAAGTTATAGTTATATAATGGTCATGGACATAAAGTCCAGACTTCTAGCCTTCATTTGAGGGTATCCACATTAAAATTGGATGAATGTTTGGGAGTTTCAGCTCCTTTACATGTGGCAGTTTTAAAAGGGACTAAAGGTAATTGGACAATCGACTCAACGGCTGTTTCATGGGCAGGTGCGGGCAATTCCTTCATTATTCTCAATTAAGCACATACAGTAAAAGGCCTGGAGTTTGATTTGAGGTGTAATGCTTGCATTTTCAAGATTTTGCTGAGAAGTAAACATGCGGTAAAAGGAGCTCTCCATGCAGGTGAAACAACTTTATCTGCGAAAACAGAAACAAACCCATCCGAGAAATCTACAGTTTGGTACATCCTGAGAAAGAAAGCACTGGTGACCTCAACAATGCAAAAAGACCCAGACGCCCACGGAAGACAACAGTGGTGGATGATCGCAGAATAATTACCATGGTGAAGAGAAACCCCTTCACAACAGCCAACCAAGTGAACAACGCTCTCCAGGATTTAGGCGTATCAATATCCAAATCTACCATAAAGAGAAGACTGCATGAAAGTAAATTCAGAGGGTTCACTGCACGGTGCGAGCCACTCATAGGCCTCAAGAATAATAAGGCTAGATTAGGCTTTGCAAAAACCAGCACACTTCTGGAAGAACATTCTTTGGACAGATGAAACCAAGATCAATCTCTACCAGGATGATGGAAAGAAAAAAGTATGGCGAAGGCCTGGTACAGCTCATGATCCAAAGCATACCACATCATCTGTAAAACACGGCGGAGGCAGTGTGATGGCTTGGGCCTGCATGGCTGCTAGTGGCACTGGGTCCTAGTGTTTATTGATGATGTGACACAGGACAGAAGAAGCTGGATGAATTCTGGGTTTTTCAGAGACATACTGTGTGCTCACATCCAGCCAAACTGATTGGTCGGAGCTTCATAATACAGATGGACAAGGACCCGAAACATAAAGCCAAAGCAACCCAGGAGTTTATTAAAGCAAAGAAGTGTAATATTCCTGAATGGCCGAGTCAGTCACCTGATCTGAACCCAATAGAGCATTTCACTTGTTAAAGACTAAACTTCAGACAAAGACCCACAAACAAACAGCAACTGAAAACCGCTGCAGTAAAGGTCTGGCCGAGCATTAAAATGGAGTTAACAGCATCTGGTGATGTCCATGAGTTCAAGACTTCAGGCAGTCATTGCCAGCAAAGGGGTTTCAACCAAGTATTAGAAATTAACATTTTATTTACAATTATGTAATTTGTCCAATTACTTTTGAGCCCCTGAAATTAAGGGATTGAGTTTACAAAAAATGCTTTAGTTCCTCACATTTTTTATGCAATCATTTTGTTCAACCCACTGAAGTAAATCTGAAAGTCTGAACTTCAGCTGCATCTGAATTGTTCTGTTCACAATCCATTGTGGTAATGTACAGAACAGAAATTAGAAAAATGTTGTCCAAATATACATCGACCTAACTATCTGTACACTACACGGACAATCCATTCATATCGATGAGCATTGTGTAATGCCAAGGGTCACCCTATACATTCAGCCTCCATTTCTTACCCCAAGTGCTACGTAAAGGGTCCATTCACACGTCCGTTGTTTCTTTCCTGATCTGTTCCGTTTTTTGCGGAACAGATCTGGACCCATTCATTTTCAATGGGTCCTGAAAAAAAAGCAGACATTGTGCTGTCCGATTTTTTTCAGGACCCATTGAAAATGAATGGGTCCAGATCTGTTCTGCAAAAAACGGAACAGATCAGGAAAGAAACAACGGACGTGTGAATGGACCCTAAAGGAGTATTCTACCGCTGGGACTCCCACTGATCTGTCGCTCCACTGATCTCTATGGGGGTTCCAGAAACAGACGAACACTGTACTCTGCTGCAGAGGTCGCACTATATTTTTGTTGGAAGAGTTAAAATACTCCTCTTACCATTTTTGAGGAGTATTTTTAGCCGATGAGGAGTACGAAAGTTACAGTAATTCAAGTAGTTAATACGAAGGCCTACATAACATTAAGGGGTTGCTATTTAAGCATGAAAACCATTACTAGTGCTCTAGAACTGTCTTCCATGCATAAATAGCAAATTTTGACAATTTTAAATTTAGCTGACATCATATACTAAACATAAGACCACTGCCACCAGAACAGTGCCACCAGTTCTTGCCGGTATAGATGCCAACAGTAGGCTCCTTATTAGGCGTTGGAGGAATGACTAAAGCTGGGGACACTGTTAGGGTCCATTCACATGTCCACAAGTGTTTTGCGGTCCACAAATTGGAACTTTAAATAGAAATGCCTTTTCTTGTCCGTGTCTGCGGCCCTATTGAAAAAGAATGGGTCCGGATCCGATCCGCAACGTTGCGGGTCAGGTTGGCACAGTATGAGGTTATGTAGGCTTAGGGTGGCACAGAGAGCTCTGCAGGGTCTGGGTGGTAGGCTTAGGGTAGCACAGTGTGATAGTGTACTGTTATACTGTGATAGTGTACATAGTGTGATAATGTACTGTATATACTGTTATAGTGCGATAATGTACAGTATATACTGTTATAGTGTACATAGTGATACAGTATATAGCATGATGGTGTCCTGGACTATAGTGCACATAGTTTAATAGTGTACGGTATATAGTGGGACAGCGATTCTTTTCCTTGGCCACTACTGTCTTTGTGTGAACCCGACCCTGCCCCTCATGCAGCCTCCTGTTCCATGGTGCTTGCAGGATTAGCATTGGCAATGAGCGTAGGGGTATCTGTAAGTCAGTCATGCTGGGGCATCTGTGCATCAGCCAGGAGGCTTGTGCTGGGCCCCGCACGGGGTACACAGGCACATCACAGGGTGCTGCATCTATAAGCTGTTCCTCC